>NC_056744.1:131201146-131373646 GCF_019279795.1 Protopterus annectens
GCTGTCTGATGATCATCTATTACTCAAACAGTATAACACAGTCGTTGACAGAAGTACATATATAATATCCTTGGAGGCAAAAATCCCACACACAGGAAACTCTGACACCCAAATTGTCAGCAGTACACCACCCATCGCACCTCTCCAAGATCATCACAATACACATAATCCATCATATGCTGAGGACAATCAGCATATTAAGCCTAATTCCTCACATAGCATAAGGAGTCCCAAAGTCACAGATACCAAGCTCATAAGGCAGGCTTTGGCCCAACCAAACATTCTTGTTACAGGTGACTCCACTGTAAGACATACAAACCTGCCACTTACCAGGATGAGCAAGGAAAGAATGATGGTTAGTTGCTTTCCTAGTGGATCTGTCAGATCACATATGCATTCAAGTCCATGAACAACTAGTAAAACCTCTGTCGTAGTTCATGCCAGTCTCAATGACTTGATGTGTAACTCCCTGGACTATATGAAGAGAGAGACATGATGGAGCTCTCATGTGTCCAAGGTAGGTATGAGTCTAGCATTGAACAACATTCTACCTTCTTCAAGGATGATGCCACAATATGAACAAAAAATAATTGACTTCAATAATTGGCTTATCTTTTGGTGTCATTCAAAGGGGGTCCAAATATTTGTCTGTCTGGGAAGATATGACAGACAGATGCTGCTTTGCCAGAAATGGCCAGCATCTGTCCCTTCTAGGGTTATGATTACTGGCAAAGGCATTGTCCACCCCCCATAGTGCCTTCTGTAGGCAATGCCAACCTGATAAACCTACCAACATAATGAAAAAAGCAAAGGAAAATATAAAGCTTTGCTGATCAATGCTAGGAGCGTGAACAAGAAACTCCATTCCCTGCAAGATCTTCTCACCCAGGAAGACTGACATTTGTGTAGTGACTGACATGTTGTTTAAAATAGCACAGAGACTGTGTAGGGTTATAACACCTTCCACGCATATCGACCAGCTACAGCATAGGAGGGGAAAAAGGGTGGAGGCATCTCAATCTACATCTACAAGAGACCCATCAAGGCTGGTTAAACAGCATGATGCACTACAGCTTCTTTATGCCCAAATAACTATCAGGAAAGTCCCACACCATATATGTTAAGTAGCTGCAAAACTCCCTCTGTGACAAAAGAAAGCCACATTGCCTAGCTACAGGAACTAGAACCACTCAGTATTAAATCCAGTACCATTTTCCTAGGTGATCTAAACTATATTCAGTTTAAAGAATGGGAAACTTGCACCACCACTAGTGCACAAGCACAGAGACTGCTGGACTTAGAGTACCCACTAGGGGGAATAACATCTTGGATCTTGCACCATCCCATGCATATCTTCATCACTTGTTAGATCTGAACATAAAGCAGTCTCATTCAAAATAAAACTGAAACTGGTGATCTCTTCCACCCAAAGTACCTTTAGAATTTTAAGACAAACTACCAATGCCTAAGTGATACATTGGCAAGCTTCAAATCCCCTCAAACCCAGATCAATCCACTGAACATGCGGAAATGCACACCAGCACAGTATACCAGTATGTAAACAGTTGCAGAGATGTAGTTGTACCCCACAGGAACAAGTGTAGGGAAATCCCAGAAACAAACCCTCATGGTGGAATCATAATATCAATCAGCTTAATAATAAAAGGAAAAGAAGTTTGACCAAAAGTAAGAAGAGTAACTCCCAGAATGTTGGACCTCTTGTCACAACTCAGGAGCTTAATAAAACCCAACAAAACCAAGTTCGAGGCTAAAATAGCCAACCATGCCAAAGACAATCACAGGACTTTTTTTTTAGTTATGTTGGCAATCTCAAAAGCACAATGCAGCAATGCATTGAGCTGGGTGTGAATGGTATTACCTTCACTGAAGCTGAAGATATAGCTGACCTACTGACTGATTAAGTTAACTCTAACTTTATCCCTCTCTCCTTCATCTGTCCCTCAATATATACATGAAACTGGCTAACCTCCAGCTGTCACACAAGACCTAAAAGTGCTATCAAAACCTAAGAATACTGCATCAATGGGTCCTGATAATATCCCTGGATGCATCTTAAATAACATGAAGCATGATTTAGCCATAACCCTAACAACACAGTTCAATTTCAGCCTCCATATAGGCTTTGTACCAAGTGGCTGGAGAACAGTTACAGTCACTCCCCTGCATAAGGAAAGACCTTCCACAGACCCAAACAATTACAGACCAGTAAGTCTGAACAGCCTCATATGCAAAGCCATGGAAAAAAATTTAATGGAACTAATTAATCAGTATTCAGGGAACCTCCAAAGACTAGACACATCTCAGTTTGGATTCAATTCATCAAGGCAGGCAATGCTTACTCAAACTGGTGGATTTTTTTGAAAAGGTCACCAAAGCAATGGATGAAGGCAAAATGACACACACACCGCATACCTCAACCCTGCCAAAGCTTTTGACACAATTCCTCAACTCAAGCATAGTAGAAAAGCGAAGTACAATGGCAAACAAAATATATGCCATCTGCTGGATTGACAACTGACGCACACAAATAGGATGCAGATAATCAAAACAGGGGAAGTTACCTCCACAAAGAAACCAGTCACCCGTGGAGTCTTCAGAATTCTGTGCCAAGACATCTCTTGAATTTTATCTACTTTTCTGAAGTAAAAGCCAATATCAAAAGGCTTTGGCTGCCTAATTTTGCAGGTGACTGCAAGCTAGGAGTCACTAAATCCCCAGATGACTTAGCCATCCTGCAGGAAGGTTTGTCTCAAATAAATAACTGGTCCCAAATTCAATGATTCAAACTAAATGCTACAAATTGAATTATTGTATCCTTCATGAAATAATTTACCCCAAGGAACTACCACACTGACAATACACCTCTAGGAGTTCATAGGTTCATAACAGAATACTAGGCTAAAGGCTTAAGAGCCCTTACAAGCCTAGTCAATATAACCTGATTTTACCCAATATATGGGCCCTAGGAGCAAGAGGATGGTATGGATTTGTGCATATGCATTCAGTATCTTACAGACTGCTCCTGTACATATGGGATATAGGCACTATCTCAGATGTGAATTTGGGATTCCAAATCCATTGATCCAAACTGTGTTTGAAGAGGGATATGAAAGCACTCTGCTTAGTGTGAATAGGAAGTCTGTTACAAAGAAGGGGTAATCATTGAGACACATGTATCTGTCTCTCCAGCATGTTTTGTTTGATTCCCTGACTAAGTTTAGATCCCTAGATTGGGTGACACTTGTGCTGTTTGACTTGTGGATGTGTGGCAACTCTATTAGGGCTGGATTTGTGAGTGCCTTGTAGGTCAGGCATAGGCTTGCCCCTTAATAGTCGGTAGGAGGTAGACTAAAAGCCATATCCCTTTACTCTATCTGCATAGGACATGTTGTTTACACCCTGTGGTTTCTTTGTGAGGAACTTCTGATGTCACTCCAGCTGCTATGGTACATTGTACTTGATTAATGGTCTAATGAGGGCAGATTACAGTGAAACTATAATTTCCTTGGATCTGGATGTCAAACCTTTACTTATAAGTTGTGCCACATAGAAGGACTTCCTCAGCACTATGATCAAAATTCAGGCTACTATCTACCTGCGAACCTAGATTTCTTACCTCTGAGCCTACTCTAAGGGGAGTGTTATTGATGTTGTAATTTGCAGGGGTATTTGACTTCCCGGGGGTATGATGCATTTTTTCGCATTTAGTTTTAGGCCATGATTATGGTACCAATCATTTGTCTAATCTAGACCCTCCTGAAGGATATCTACATCATTGGGGGATTCAGTGATTGCCCCCAGCTTGAGTCTTCAGCAAACGTTGTCATCCAGAGGTCTTCCACATTAGCCTTGACTTCAGGGACATATAATCAAAACAGAAGTGGTAACAGCACTGAGCATGAGTTGACCCAGTTGTTCCTGATTTGGGAACTTAAGTGGACAATGAACTAACTTGTAATCAATATGTATCTACTGTTGTAAGAAAGTCCTTCTATACTGCACAGCTTATAAACAAAGGGATTGTGTCTAGATCAAGGGATGTCATTGCCCTGCTATAATCAGTCTTAGAATATAATTCCCCATTTGGCATGTATAGGTCCAGACACATGCAACAACTGGAATGACTAAAAAGAGATACCTTACTAAAAGGATACAAGGTATAAACATGTCCTATATGGATTGACTCAAAGCCTTTTCACTATACTCGGTATACTATAGACTGTCAAGAGCTGACCTGCATGTGGCATGCAAGACATCCTCCAGCCCATTACTGATAGATTTACAGCACATAAGCAAGTAAAATGGCATCAGAAATACTTGGCCTAGAGATCTAAACTTCTTCTGCAACATCAACAGTACAGTTTCGAAGGGCAGGTATATCTCAGGGAATCCCCATCAATATAAAACAAAGTTCTCCCTTGTCCATATTCAAACAGAACATTTACCCTTGGAGAGCTCTCAAATGCTTTCTCCCAGTATGAATACCCTCAGATTATCTATGGTATGATCTCAGCTATTTTCATTAGGGGTAATATAGAATTATCGGCCATGGGATTGGTAAAACTAATCTATAGCCAAACGGGATAAGTTATTTTGAGCACAAACATGGAAATTGGCTAGGCTTAAAATAGCCTGTAGGGGCAGCTTACCTATTACAAACCTATGAACATATAACTGTAGGTTGAGACCCATACTCAGCAGATGGATGTCAAAAGTGGCACACAAGAAGTGGCCTGCGACAAACCCAGTCCTGACATCCTTCTAATGTTCCCACAGGTTAACTCCTATACCCATGTCTCTAGATCCCGCCAAGAATAAGACAAATGACCAATAGCTTAATCCTGGGCTATGCATCATTGTGCAGGCTTGTGTCATTTCCCAGACTGGCTAATATAGTTGGGCAGTGAAGGAGGCCTAAGGAGAGAAGCTTTATCCCAGAGTTCCCTGACCCATGAACAAATGAGCTGGAGGAACTCAATCTGAACTTAACAGATGCAAAAAATATGGTATAAACACCCTCTTACCCTCCCTATGGTAGAAAGGGGGATGTACCTGTCCCAGACCGCAAACTGACTTCAGAAATGGAAATGTGGAAGTGACTTATCCCCTGCTAATCTCCAACCCTGAGAGGCCCAAGAGGCCACATACAAAACAAACCTACTTCTAGCAGTCCTGGACTCGAGACTGTTCATAGGTTCATAGGTGTGTACTAGGCTAATGGCCCTGAAGCCTTTATAAGCCTAGCCCATAGGATTACCCTGGCATCGTGCCAACCGACCTTAGTTCCCAGTGCCTCTGTCGAGTAGAGCCACTGGCGTAATCCCCGGGGTAAATTTTCTATTTCCCATCCACTCGTCAAGATATCTCTTGAAGAGGGCCAGTGAGGTGCTCTGTTTGACATAGATGGAAGTCTATTCTATAGCATGGGCAGTCTCTGGGTTATGAACCTGTCCCTCCAGCATGTTCTGCTGATTGTGTTAATGAGGTTGAGGTCTCTGGAGCGTGTGTTGTGGAGGGATTGGGATTTCTTTAGATGTAGCATTTCTAACAGAGCTGGGTCAGACATGGCCTTGTAAGTCAAGCAGAGATCGCCTCTGAGTAGGTGATATGAGACAGAGAATAGTTGGGAGTTTTTTGAATCTGTCCATATAGGACAAGTGTTTAAAGCCTAGGATCTTCTTTGAGAGGTACTTTTGTGGCCTCTCCAGTTGTTGCAGGTGTCTACTGACGTACATGCCAAATGGGGCATTGTACTCGATGACTGGCCTAATGAGGGCAGAGTAGAGGGAGACAATAACCTCTTTCTTCCTGGATGCAAAACCCTTAGTAAAGAGATGTGCTGCCCAGAAGGATTTTCTGACCACAGTGGCAATGTGGTGGTCAAAAGAGAGGTTGCTGTCAACCTGTGTTCCCAGATCTCTTATAAAATCTTATGTGTTCAGTGGACTACCATCGATGTGGTAATTCATGGGAACTGGGTTTTTCTCAAAGGGGATGACAACACATTTTCTGGCATTGAACTTAAGACCACGATTCTGACACCAATCGTACGTCTCAGTGAGGCCTTTCTGTAGGATGCCAGCATCACTTGGGGAGATAATAATAGCTCCCAACTTGCAATCATCTGTGAAATTTGTCAGCCAGAGTCCCTTTGTGTTGGCCTGCACTTCAGAAAAGTCGATACCAAACAGGAGAGGACCCAGGACCAATCCGTGTGGGACTCCACTCGTGACTGGTCTGCAGTCTGACTTGTAGTCAGCTACTTTCACACTGTGGGTTCTATCTGTGAGCCAGTTTGCAACCCACCTAGTGATATAGGGGTTGATGCCTAGCTTAGTGAGTTTTTCTATGATTCCTAAGTGGGGAATGGTATCAAAGGCCTTGGCCAGACCAAGGTAGGCTGTATGAACCACCTTGTCTTCATCCACAGCTCTGGTGACTGACTCAAGAAGTCAACCAGGTTGAGCAGGCATGATCTACACTTCACAAAACCAAACTGTGTGGGATCCAGAGTTTAGAGATTCCCTATTTTCTTGTTTATTAGGTCCATTATGATGCGTTCCATAGCTTTGCATAGCAGACTCGTCAGGCTAATGGGGGTGATAGTTCCCAGGGTCTGTAGTCCCTCCTCCTTTGTGTAGAGAGATGACTGTAGCAGTGCTATATTCGGTAGGGACAAAGCCTGAGGTGAGGCTGTGACTGAGCAGGGCCACACAGGTGAAGTGCCAGTTCACTCTGTAGTTCATGTAGAACACAGCCAGGGATATTGTCAGGTCCCATAGAAGCTGTATTCTTGGCCTTGCACAGTGCTGTTTTAACCTGTGCAGCAGTAATACTGGGTGCCTGGCTAACTACTTCTTTTGTAATTGGTCCTTTGGGGGGGGTAGAGTTGGCACTGAATCTGTCGGCCAGTATACTGGCAATATCTGTTGGCTTGGTATAGGAGGTACAATTGTGCACTAGCTCAGAGCAAATGTGGCAGTTATTCAATGAAAATATCTAAAATTCTATCTTGCTCATTTAGCACTGAGAACAACATTCTCTACATGGATTATTATTCTGCTAATCTTCTGGAATTTGGAATTACAGCTACAGAATAACCTGAAAGGCATACGAACACAAACATTTGCCAGAAACAGCAAAGTAAATGGTCTGAGACACAAACTGTAAGAGTGGACATAACAAAAAAATGAAATGCTGGTAGCAGAGGACAAGCATGCTTAAGTAGTTGGTGTATGACATCAAAGCATGCATTGTCATGGGGTTAAATACTTCTGTAAGTGTGTCAATGTCCAAACAAACAATGAAACAAAACAAAAACAGAAATATAACAAAAAAATTATGCTGAACACCTATTTTTGGACAGAAAAGGGGAAAAAACATACCAGTCATGGAGGTTTTTGACATTTTTTTCCTGGGGAAAGGAATAGCAACAAAATCAGTCTTGTATTCTAGGAAAACAAAAGGACTAATACACAAAGCAGGAATGGCAACTATACGTCAGTCATTACTCGGGCACATTCTTTTTGATGTGATTGTAAGTGACTTTATTTAAAGAATATGCATATACATATACACATGCAAAAAAAAAAAAATATATATATATATATATATATATATATATATATATATATATATGTTTGTGTCTTTCAGCTTTTCCCGGTTAGGGGTCACCACAGCGGAACTCCGGTCCGCAAATGATTGGCAATTTATTTTTACGTACCGGCTTGCCAGGTCTGACGCACAACCTTCAACGAAGGTATGCCCATTCACGCATGTCTCCATGCAGAAGACGCTCTAGCTGAGAATCGAACCGGACAGCATCTTACTGTGAGGTGACAATGCTACCGCAGGACCACCACGCGGTGGTGGTGCTGCGGTAGCGTTGTCGCCTCACAGTAAGACGCTGTCCGGTTCGATTCTCAGCTAGAGCGTCTTCTGCTGGAGACATGCGTGAATGGGCGTACCTTCATTGAAGGTTGTGCGTCAGGCCTGGCAAGCCGGTACATAAAAATATATATATATAAAAAAAAAAAAATATATATATATATATATATATATATATATATATATATATATATGTATATATATTACACGCATACACACAGAGAGGCACATGCATACACACACAAATAGATAGACGCAAACATATAATGTATATAATATATAGTGAAGGTTGTGGCCATTAACACCTTGAGTGTCTTCTGTTAATAATAATAATAAAAGGCTTGAAAGGCAGATGTTTGAATGACAGTGAAAGATTGCTGCAATCAGGATTTGTAATTCTCTTAAAGTATCTCAATCTCTGAGTTGGTCACATTAAGTTCATGGTTACAGCCATAAAGCCCCCTGTATAATGGGCTTGTCCCAAAAGAAAAAAAAAAGTAATTTGTTGAAAAATATTGTGTTTTTTAGAATCTAAATGATTAAATTGATTTTCAATAAAATGAGCTTTGATAACCTGTCATGGTTGCAACTGCTGTCATCTAAGTCTGAGTAATGAAGTGATGGCAGCGTTACGAATGACAAATGATAAATATACTTTGCCTGCTATTTTTTCTGTTGAAATCTTCATTGTGAGGCAAAAGCATAGATTTGTACAAAATTTTAGGTAAGCATGTTCAGTTCTTCTGGTGACCCACTTTTGTTTTATTTACAGGTGACATACAAGCCTCATTAAAAGCTCACATCACAAAAGCTTGAAATTCACAACTTAAAAACACACGCATTCTCAGAATTCTGGCCCTCAAACTGCTAAATAGACAAGTATAACAAAAAAATATAATTTTGCAGTGGAAAAGATTCACTGTACTTGTGAATTTGTAGACAGGTCCCCATCCAATCTTCAAATAATATTACTCTCACTAGAGTTCCTAAGCCCAGAGAGAAAAAAATTATCATTGGCAGGCAATGTAATGCCAGTTTACTTCCTGCTTTAAGGTGCACTAATATCAGACCTCCATAATAAGGGAGTTTATAAGTCTCAAGCTACAAAGAATGATGTCAAAGATCTGCAGCAATGCTAAGAGCAGTCTACGGGACTGTGCGAAGTTTTGGAAGTATCACTTTCCCAAACACACAGAAAGAATAAAGGCAGTAGAGAAAATATCAACAAAAATGGTTAAACAGAAACTACATACAAAAAGACATAAAAAGCTTAATATTTACAGTCTTGAAGACAGGAAGATATGTGATAAGACAGAAACAGCACACCAAGGTAATCTACAGAGTCTAAAGTTTGTATACTCTCTAAAGGAAAGAACAACATGTCATTTGAACGCATAAGTGGAAAGCTCAAAGGACTGATAAGGACTTTTTTTTAAAGAAAGGGTGGTGGATGATTGGAACAGTCTTTCTAAATGCAAAAAAAAAAAAAAAGAGCAAAATTCAATGACGACACGTTTTAGGCAATTTTGCTCCAACTGCAGTACTTGAAAACAGCACTCCTACATGAACTTCTTTGTACTTGCTGCTCCTTGGAGACAAGTGTCACTCTGAATCCAGGGTAGCTGATACAATTACACTGGTCCATAAGTAGCTCTGGGACAGAGATAAGTGACTCTACATGCTCGCTGGAAGAGGCCAAGTCTAAACTGTAGGTTATTCACAAAACTTGGGGAGGTGGCATTCAGTTCTTATGTGCCATCAACCTTGATGCTACTATGTACTGTTAAAACAGTGCTAGCGTCCATTCAATATACTTCACAAGTTCAGAGTCCATGTGATCTCAGATCTGTCAAGCTCAGGTCACAAGTCTTGTTAAGTAGTGTATCTGCCTTGTAACAGTCACGTTTCACAACAGTGATGCTTACTGTCCAAACAGGCATGCTTATGACAACTGTGATACCATAGCTTTCTCTGTTCTTTATATCACATGTTAGAATGTGTTTGTGGCTGAAGGTATCCAAGTAATCAGGGACCACAAGAGAAAAAGTTGAGATATCTTTTACCGCAGAAAACCCAAGATGGAACAAAGACTTTTTTGTCCAATATTTATTTACGGTTGTTTACACTGTATGAGAAAATTTGGAGTAAGCTATGTTTTCTCCCCAAGATATTTTTTTCCTTGAGAAGCAGGACTATAGATATACTTTGTTAGTGTTCGTTTTATCATCCTTATTGTTCATAGTACATAATTATCAGTGTGGTATCCTCTATGAAGTACTAATTTACACAATATGACTGCTGCATATATAGCACCATATTATTGCATATAAATCAGCTAATAACCAAAGCCATCAGGTAAACATGATATTTACTGCAGCACTGAAACCAGCAATTGAGGAAAAACTGCAACATCTTCAAGTATCTGATCTGAAATTTGCAAATGGTACAATGAAGCTCTGACTGTACAAACACTTGAATCAAAACAACCACTTGGTAATCTCTAATGAGCTGGCAAGGCACTCACAGCTCATCAATAGAAAGAAAAAGAATCATGTCGGCTAATGAACCTTGTCTTATTTTTAGAAAACAGATGAAATAAAATTGCTTACAGGTGGCAGTGCCATTTTTGGGTAACCGCATATCGGGAAATAAATAAAACAAAATGCTTTCATCTGGATAAACACATTACAAAGAAAACATAATGAATTCAGAAAACTATGAAATATAAATGATCTCAATTTGAAACTACTACCTATGTGCAACAATGCTTCCTCTAGAATATATATGTCTTGTGATAGAAATATCTGCACCAAATTCAACTACAAAGTTCTGTTTGTTATAATCTTTAACGCAAGACCATGTTCTGTATCAGTACAGGGGACACTAGAATAATGCTACTAAGCATGAAAAAACACTGCGACTTACCTAATTATGCCCTTTGCCTCAACATTAATTTAGGTCAGAACAGTTAGTTTCTGCATCATATTATCAGTTTTATCATGAGGTTTTTTTTTTGTTTGTTTATGTTCGCCAATACTTTGTATAACATGTACCCATTAATACTCAGCAACTTAATATTTCAGCTAATCACTATATGCTAAACTTGGCATCCCTGACACTTATGGCCCCATACAACCACTATTTAAACTGTTATACATTAGAAAGCAATTTCATACTACTTCACTTGTACTTTTATAGTCTACTGGTGAGGATTATGTGCAGAGAATTAATGTGTGTGTGTGTGTGTGTGTGTGTGTGTGTGTGTGTGTGTGTGTGTGTGTGTGTGTGTGTGTGTGTGTGCATGCATGTGTGTGTGCATGCATGTGTGTGTGTGTGCGCACACGTGTGTGTGTATGTGTGTGTGTGTGCATGCGCGCGTGTGTGTATATGCATGCGTATATATGGGTGTATGAAAATGGTAAATATGTTGATATTTCACAAAAAATATATTGACTTTTCTATAAATGTCACAGAAATCTTTGATACTACATTTAAGTTATTTTAACATATAAACTATTACAAATAACCAACATTTAAAGCTTAGCTTTTCAATACTGTGATGCTGCTTATGTAAATGTGTCAGAAGAGGTGATAATTGCCTTTAAACCCCTGACTAATCTAATTGCTTTGTTTTGCTATGAAAGGGGAATGTTAAGTTCTCCTCCTCCTCTCTGCAATAAAACAATGCAAAACAGTTCCACAGCTTTCTTTTTTTTATATATACAAGCTGCTGTGCTCTTGACATTAGCAGGATTAACTGCCCATCTAAGACTGACAGGGTAAACTACAGATTTAACTGTGTCTATGATATGTCATGTAGGTGGAGACAAACTCCTCTGCAAAGTATGTGAGAAGTTAAGCTGGGCTTTCCCTTCCCTCGATTCCAATGGAAGGAAATGAAAATTTTAAAAAGTTAAAGTAGGTTTCTGGTACTTACACAATACTGGAACCATACCGTAGGGAGAAAAGAAACCTAAAAATTGAGTTAAAATTTAGGAGAGGGGGGAGTTTTCCTTTAAATGTCTAACTCCATCTAGCTAAACCTGTTTGTCTGGAAAGCACACTAATAAAAATAAATAACACCTCTATAATAGTCAAGCAATGTTTGGAGAACCAGGCCTCAATATCTACCTCTGGACTGTGGTCACAGGAATGAAAGGAGTAAAGCTGATGGTCCAAGCTGCTAAAAGTCTTTATTCCTTATTGGGACATGATCAAAATATCTACATAGTGGCAGTCACAGAGATTAGTGAGTACAAATCAGCAAAAGAACAATCTGAGGATGAAAGCTGTGACCGTGGTGATTTTTATTTGTAGGGTGAAAAACTTTGGTGCATAGTAGAGGGAGCATAGTTTAGTCTGACAGCTTTGTTGGTCTGGAGGTCAAACTACAGTGATGCATCAAATGCGACACCTAGTAATTTAAATGAACTGGCAACTTTATGAAGTGCCTTTGTCAGTTATAGCTATGCTCTCCTGTAGTTTGATGGATTCAGCCTTGGTTAAGTATCATACAATTAGTTTGTGTATTTAATTTAAATGTGGATAGTGACAGTGTTGATAGAAGCAGTTTATAGTGTCTTTTAAATAACTGAAGTTTACTTTGCTGTAAGGAAAATTGCGGTGTCACCAGCACATTAGATGGTATGATGTGGATGACATGTGGTCAGCATGGTAATGACAAATATTTCAACAACAGGGTTCCCAACACTGATCATCAGGGATGCCTAGCAAGATGGTTTGAGATGGGGATAGGGTGTTATCACATTTGCTTGCCTGGGTTCTGCTGGATGAGAAACCTGTAAACCAGGTTAGAAGTGCATGATAGGCTGAAGCTTAACAGGCAGTCAGAGTGTGTGTTTAGCCATGTCAAAAGCTTTTGACAAGTCTTAGAAGACCATCTCAATAAATTTTTTTATGTTTTTTTTTTAATTTGGCTGAAGAAGATTAATAGAGTTGCTTCACTGCAAGAGTTGGACCCGAGTCCATGCTTTCTGTTATGCAGCAGCTTGTTGAAAGTAAGGTGACAGTACAAAGTTTTTTTTTCAACAATTTTTGAGAATGGAAGAAGCAAAGCTATTGAACTGCATTGGCTGACATCAGTAGTGTAACAAATTTTATTAAGCCACTGTAAAAGCTTTTCGTTAGTACCTTGCACTAACTTCTTCAGACAAGCAAAACATTCACACCATTACAAGTGAGTTTAAATACCAGCATTGAAACACTTAATCATGCCCCTTGCTCTCCCTTTAGCTCCTTAAAGGTACAGATCACAGCTAAAGTACAGTTTTGTACCTACCATAAATGTAGATGTTTGAGTGCTAATACAGCTGCAGTCATAACAGATGGGTTCTCCTGCCATCAGGCGGGTCCTCGGTCGGCCGAATTCCAAAGTCTAGGTCCGGCATCGGTTGTCGTCACTTCTTCCCTGACGTCAGTGCGACAGGGGTATAAAGGAACCAGTCAACACCATTTTCTTCAGTTTTTCTTGCCCCAGATGTCAGGTGCCCCCAGAAGGAAGGCAATACATAAGTTTGTGTAATAATGCAGTGCAGTATAATCAAAATACAGTAGTTGCAAGCAAATACATCATAAATGAATACCCCAATCAGGTTGTATGAGGATGTGCTAGCCTATAGGCCTGTCCCAAGAGGGGAAGGAGGGAGGGAAACCTGGACTGCAGCTGTATTAGCACTCGAATATCTACATTTATGGTAGGTACAAAACTGTACTATGTTCATCGTGCATACAGCTGCAGTCATAACAGATGGGTAGAATCCCAAAGCTAAGAAAGGGGTGGTAGGCACTAGGTGGAACTAGGAGGAGCCAGAATGCCCTGCAAGACTGCAGTGGCAAAACCTGCTCTAGATTTGGAGTATAATGGTAGGTTGTAGTGCTTGGAGAAGGTATGTACAGAACTCCAAGTGGCTGCTTCTAAAATATCCTTGGTAGGGACTCCTCTGAGGAAGGCTGCAGAGGTGGCTGTGGCCCTGGTGGAATGAGTTCTAATACCTGTAGGTACAGTTTTGCCATGAAAGGAATAGCAAAAGCGTATGCAGTGGGCTATCCATTTTGAGATTGTTTGTTTGGAAATTGGCTTTCCTTGAGCTCCTAACGCATAGGCCACAAAGAGCTGTTCTGATTTTCTGAAAGGCTTTGTTCTGTCCAAATAATAACGCAGTGGTCTGTGGATGTCCAAGGAATGTAGTCATCTCTCCCCTTTGTTTTGAGGATTAGGATAAAAAGTAGGTAAATGTATGGCCTGATTTAAAGCTACCCTGGATACCACTTTAGGCATAAAGGACGGGTTGGTTCGTAAGGAAACTCTGTCCTGATGGAAGATGATAAAAGGCTGGACAGCCATGAGAGCCTGTAGTTCTGAAACTCTACGAGCTGAGGTGATAGCCAGAAGGAAAGCTGTTTTCCAGAACAAATATTGCAAATCTGATGAGGCAGCTGGCTCAAAGAGAGGCAAGGTCAGTTTTTCAGAATGAAATTAAGATCCCAAGCAGGTATTGGTTGTTTTCTTGTAGGTCTTAAATTCTTAGCCCCTCTGAGGAACTGTCTTAAGAGAGGGTGAGAGAATAAAGGTGGATCAGTGTTGTATTCTGAAGAAATGGCTGAGGCATGGATTTTGATGGAGGAGAAGGAAAGTCCACTGTTTAGCAGTTCAGCCAAATATTGTAGTATTTGAGGTAAATTCAGTTTTCCAGGGTCCTGGCCCTTTTTCTCATTCCAGACACAAAAACGTTTCCATTTTGCGGAGTAAGCTTTTCTAGTTGATGGCCCTCTGGCCTCCAAAATGACATCCTGCACCTCCTTGGAGAGTAGAGCCTGCTGTGATGCTAAGGAATCTTCCATGTGGCTAGATTGAGTGTTTTTAGCTGACTGTGAAGTGTTTTGAAGCTGTGCTGAGTCAGAAGAAGAGGCATTAGAGGCAGGGTCCATGGTGGGGAATGCGTCAGGCTCCTCAGGAGTGGGTACCAGTGTTGCCTTGGCCAGTCCGGAGCAATGAGGATCATCTTTGGTCTGTCTGCTCTGGTCTTCAATAGAACTTTGGGCAGCAGAGGAAGAGGTGGGAAGGCATAAACTGTCATTGATGTCCAACTGAAACAGAGAGCGTCCACTCTCCAGGCCTTTGGATGGAAGATCCTTGAGCAGAATTTTGTCAATTGATGACTTTTGTGGGAGGCAAAAAGATCTATGTCTGGCCTTCCCCATTCTTGGATTATTTCTGTAAAAACTTTTGGATGCAACTTCCATTCGTGTGGATCTGTCATATTCCTGCTTAGGTTGTCTGACAGCGTGTTTTCCTTGCCTGGCAAGTACTGTACTTGTAGTTCCATTTGTAAGTCCATGGCCATGTTCCAAAGTGACATGGCCAGTCTGCATAGGGGGGTAAGAATGTGTTCCTCCCTGCTTGTTTATGTACCACATAACTGTGGTGTTGTCCGTTCTTATCAATAGTTGACCTGGTTGTCGAAGGTCCTTGAAAGCTATAATAGCATTTATTACTGCTAGCATTTCTTTTTGATTGATGTGAAGATGCTTTTCTTTTTGGGACCATTTGCCCTGAATGCACCGATCTGTCATGTGCGCCCCCCAGACGTAGTCCGAGGCGTCTGTTGTGATGACTTGATTTGCTTGAGGCTTGCTGAATGGAAGACCCGTGTTTGTTTGACATGCTTGAGCCCACCACAGAAATTCCTTTTGCAGACATGGAATTAGTGGTATTATTGTTTCCAAACTGTGGCTGTGTTGAGACAATATGTTTTTCAGGTACCATTGTAGTTTCCTCATATGCAGCTTTGCACATGGGATTAGTAAGATGCAAGATGCCATGAATCCCAGAGCCTGCAGGATTTTCCTTGCAGTCAGCCTGGTGCAATTTGCTAGTGTTCTGAAGTATTGAATTAGTTGCCCCTGCTTCTCTGGCGTGAGGTAGGCCATCTGGGTGTTTGTGTCTAAATTGGCACCCAGGAAAACTATCTTCCGAGAGGGTATTAGCCTTGATTTCGTTTTGTTGACTGTGTATCCCAGAGAGTTCAATAACATTATTACATAAGCCAGATGTTTCAGAAGAATGTGCTTGCTGTCCCCTTGGATCAGGCAGTCGTCCAAATAGGGATATATTTGTATCCCTTGAAGTCTGCAGTAGGCAATTACTGATGCCAGGCATTTCGTGAATACTCTGGGTGCAGTAGATAAGCCAAAGGGCAATGCAGAGAATTGATAATGAGTTGAACCTGCAAGAAATCTGAGGTACCTTCTGCAATTTTGTCTGATTGGGACATGCAGGTATGCCTCCTTGAGGTCCAATGTTACCAGCCAAGACTACTTGCCCAGCATGGGAAGAAGTTGCTGTAGAGTGAGCATCTTGAATTTTGGTACGAGTAGAAATGTGTTTAGGATGGATAGAGCCAAAATAGGTCTCCAATCTTTTCCCTTCCTTGGCACCAGAAATAGCCTGGAATAAAAACCTTGACCTTGTTCGTGCGTAGGTACCTCTTGAATAGCTTTCATGTTTATGAGATCTGTAATTTGCCTTTGTGCCTCTGCCCTTTGATTGTGTGGCAGGTTTGGCATGCCTCTCATTTTGGAAGGGTGTGAAACTGGAATTTGTAGCCTCTGTTTATAATGTCCAGGATCCATTTGTCCTTTGTGACAATATGCCAATTTTTTGAAAATAATGCCAGCTTTCCTCCTAAGGGGCTGCCATTTGAGACCTGGTTGGCATGCAAAGGGGAAAGTCATTGGGTTTGCTTTCTGAAAGATTGCGAGTTGTCCTCACCACCTCTTTGTGTAGGAGTTTGCCATTGTCTGCCTCTATACGATCCTTGGGATTGTCCTCTGCCCCTCGGGCGCCTGTATCTGCCTCTTTGGGGTCTGTCTGTGGCAGGAAAGGACCAGTTCTTGGAAGGCCAATTTCTACTAAAACGTGGGGGTTGAACCTGTAGAAATTCTTTCACAGTTTGCATTGATTTAGCCTTTTCCTCCATTTTCCTTAATACCTCCTCAGCATTAGCACCAAATAGTACATCCTTTTGAAGAGGGGTGTCTAGTAATTTAGCTTTGACATGATCAGGCAAGGCTTGTTCCTTGAGCCAGGCATGCCTACGTATGACTGATCCTGTAACAGCAGCTCTACATGAGGCCTCTAGAGCATCAAAACCACATTGTAAGGTATGCTTACCCACTTGTTCTCCACTATGCATCAAATCCTGCAACTCCTTCAAGTCTGGTTGTTCAGGTTGTGACATTTTACTTTTCAATTGTGATAACAAAAACTGTTGGTATTTTAGCATATGAAACTGACAGTTTAAGGCCCTCATGGATAAGGTAGCTGAGGTATATACCTTTTTTCTCCACCTTTCTAAGGATCTGGAATCTCTCTCGGAAGGCAATGGATTTTTAGCAATGGAGGCCTTAACTCCCTTGGGGCCCTGTGAGATGGTCTCTGGGTCAGCAGCATGGCTTTTGTATAGAAATTGGTGTGAGTCAGGGACCCTGTAGTACCTGTCAGGCTTAACTGGAGCTGGACGTAGAGAGTCCGGGTTAAGGCAGGCCTCCGAGTAAACATCATCTAGGATGTCCAAGACAGGAGGTATAGCCAGAGGCCTGTGCTGAGGAAGCAAGAGAAATTCCCTGAGCCTTTTCTTGGAATCTGAATAATCCTGGCCTTCCCAGTGGAAGTGTTCCCTTAAGGTATGCAAAGTTTCCCAAATGAGTAATCCTCAGGGGGGATACAGAAGGGATGGACTCCTCCGCATCAGAGTCTTCAAAAGGGGAGTAAGAATGTTCCTGATCATCAGAGTGCTCTGAAATAATGGAGCCCTGATCAGAGGGGGAATCATCCTCCACTCGAGGCCTTTGTCCGGAGGGGCTGAGAACCTCTGATAAGAGTAATTAAATCCTCAGCCATTTTAAGCATCTGTTTCTTAGGCATGGGGCCTGGAGATGGGCCCTGTGTAGCTGGTCTCTTAGAGTGCATGGTTGCTTTAGACTTTGTGAAAGCCTTGATGGAGAAAGAAGAGGAAGGTCTGAAGACACCTTGAGTGGAGGTGGACCTGTCCACATTCTGAGTTTCAACGCCAAGAGTGGCTTCGGTATCTGTAGTAGGGGTGTGGGCCGAGGAGCCTGCGACCTCGGGCACAGGAGACACCATCAAAGACAGGTCGTCGGTAGTCAGGGGCTGCGTAGGCGCCTCGCTGAGAACCGGACCACGTGTAGTCAGCTTTGGCATGGTGTCGGTAGAGGCCGCGGACCTAGTGTGTCGGTCCTTGTCTTTGTGTTTTTTATACAAAACCGGAGTCGGAGTATCCGACGACATAGTATAGTTAAATGCTTTTCCAAAATAATGCTGGGCAAACTACGCCCGACGCTTAATAGTGCATTTGTTGAATGTAGCACAAAAGCGACAGACCGAGACGTCGTGGTCTGGGCCTAAACAAGGTATGCAGAGGGAATGGAAATCCTTATGCGGTATTTGCTTCCCACAAGAAATACAATTATTAACTTTGTCTGACATCGGTCTGAGGCAAGAAAAGTTTCCCCAACGGGGTACTTAGCTTTTAAGAAGACTTCGGTTTCCAAATTTTTGTAATCTCAGGAGCTGGCCGACCGGCACTTGCGAACTGCTTCTGCTTCGGGCACCACGCGGCAAGAAAGACTGAAGAAAATGGCGTCGGCTGGTTCCTTTATACCCCCGTCGCACTGACGTCAGGGAAGAAGCGACGACAACCGACGCCGGACCTAGACTTTGGAATTCGGCCGACCGAGGACCCGCCTGACAGCAGGAGAACCCATCTGTTATGACTGCAGCTGTATGCACGATGAACATCTAAGGTGCATTTGCAATTCTCTATTAACATAATAAAAAATTCATACACCGAGACTGTAATAATAGCAGGCTTTGAAACTGAAAGAAAAAAGCCCAATATTTTGATTATTAAACTGTATAAAGTAGATAAATATGTAAAATATATAAAATAACACAAAAATAACGATGTTCAACCTACAGCATAAATAGTAATAATGGAAGAGCGACGCTTCCTAATCAAAAATTACCTATGCATACATTGTATCTTGCCTGCTTTCAAGTAAAATAACTAATATAATAAATATAATGAAATTAATACATACTGTCCTAAGCATCTAAGTAACTAGAACATCTACCCAAGAAAAATAATATAATATTAATCATATCTCACTAAATAATAAAAATAATAATATAGAAATATAAAATATGACATGTAACATATAATATAACATAAATATAGGCTACTCAGTATAGATTTAATACTGTCATTAAATAAAACAGGTCTAAAAGTTAACGTATCTAGACCTAAAATTACTAAATAATAAAATATGAATCAATAATATATATTGTAAAATAATGATCATAACAATAACTGATAACTATTAACCCTCCACCACTGTCGACTAATAAAGAGTTATGAAACCATTAATTTGTCGACTCTCATTTTTCATTTTTTGACTCTCATTTTTAAAAATTGTGAGAATAAACAGCTCGTCACCTCTTCAAACTTTTAAGTTTTAAAAAACAACTAATGGATAACGAGCTGTTAAGACCAGGGGGGCGATATGCTTCCAATCTTAATTGCCAAAGAAGCTCTTTACATTCTAATCTATATGTCTCAGGTCCATAAGAATTGGTATTATACAGTTGATCTATAACCATCAATGTAAACCACCTTACTGGTGTTGCGCTTACAGGACATCTTAACTTCTCTTTTCATGATCAGCTATCACATATGGACTGCCATTAATATATCTACAATATATGCAAGATCCATGCTTGGATATCCTGGATACTTTACTTCTTGTGTTAGCAACCTGTGGAATCTCCAATATATTTTTAACAATTTTTTATCTGGCTCCATACAAAGAGAACACAACTTGATTTTTTCAAAAAAACCAATGATGTAGCTCCATTAACCACTCTAAATACTCACAACATAAATAAAAAAAAAAACTTTTAATAAAATCAAAAAAATCCATTAAAATGTTTAGCACTTTCAACCATAAAAAAATGAATAGTACTTCATCAGAACAATAACAACAGTGTAATCACATCTATTTACATCCCTCCCATAGTGTCATCTTATGTCACCTGAAAGAACCATTCAATCAACTTGGAAAACAAATAGCCAATCTAATACATAGAGTGCTACATTCAAAAATTCTCCAATCATTTCATGACATTTTGAGTATACCTTTTTGTATTTGGGTGCTACTAGTTTGATCTTGGACCGTACTAATATGGTTGTAGACAATAATTATATATTTTTTGAAGGGGAGACAAAGGTGTAGCTGTAGGGGTGTCCTGACCCCCATGTATGCAAACTTGGCTTTGTGCACATGGGAAAGGATGGATGTATGTATTTAACTCTAAATATTTTCAGATGTGTAGGATTTAGTTAAGATGCCTTGACAACATCTTTATATTATAGGATGGTCCAGAAGCTGCAGTGGTTAAATTCATTAATTATTTAAACTGCAGAGAGTTTTTAAAATTTACTTAGCAAACAAGAGATTAACTATTTGGATACACTCATTAGTTTTTCAGAAAAGGACTTTGTCTGAAGAATTTATAGAAAGCCTACTTTTAGTAATACATACTTGCATTTTTCTAGCTTGCATTCATTAGATAAAAAAATTAGACTTTTACGAGGACAGTTTGTTAGACTTGCCCATATGACTTCAGAAAAGGAGGATTTACTACTAAAATTCAAAAACAAGGAGGATTTGTTATTGAAATCCAATAAATTGGTTGAAATGTTTTTGATGAGAGTTTACCCAAAAGACATGGTAGAAAATGTTCTCCATGATGAGTTAAACAATGGGGTATTAAATGTATTCCACATTTGATAAAGTTTTAAATAATGGGTCTAGTATGGATAATTTTAATAGATCCACACCTCTGGATTATTTTTCAAAAGACTTAGTTGTACAATACAACAATGACTCTAAAAACATTAAGAACATTATTTTTCAGAACTGGAATATTTTCAAAGTGAATAAATACATTTTTGAGATAGTAGGTGACAAGTCCAATTTTGTACACTGCTTTCAGTTCTGAAACAATATTTATGACAGACAAAACTGATCAGGATTTCAAAAAAGAAGGGTGGTGTGAAGAAACGTGGACACTGTATCAATGTTCACATATTTTAAATGCTGGATTTTTTTTAATTTAGGCAATTTGGCAGAGACATGTCTAAAATTAGAGAAAGGGACCCACCTAACTTCAGGTGTGGTGTACATTGCTAAATGTAGTGAACTGTCGGACTTCTATGTGGGCAAAACAGAATGCCCACCTAGGAGGAGAATATATGAGCAGTGCCATGAAATGTCAACTAAGAACATTAACAATGCATTAGGTAAACACTCTAAATGTTTTCCATCTTTCAAAAAGTGCTTTAGGATTTTGGAGAAAGTATGTTTAAATCAGCATGGGGGTGAGTATGAGTATAAAGAGTTGCTATGGCAACTTGGATTTAATGTTTCATCTTTTCTAGGTTTAAATGACCATATTTCTCTTCATCCTGTAATGAAATTAATGGTGTCAAAGTTTTGTAATTCAATACACTTGCTTTTTTAACTCACATTTTTTAAAACGTTGACTGTTTGTAAATGTGTGTAATGAATCTTTGACTGTAGCATTGTATGTAGTACATTGACTATATGTATTCAGATTTGACTGAGTGGTTCTTTAAGGTGATATAAGAGGGATGTTATGGAAGGGGTTATAAAGCAATGTGATTACATTGTCATTATTCTGATGAAGTCCTATTCAGTTTTTAATGGATGAAAGTGCTAAATGTTTTATTGGATTTTTTGGTTTTATTAAAAGTATTTTTATTTACATTATGAGTATTTACAGTGGTTTCTGGTACTCTGCAAGGCTGCACCTCATGACAGACACTTTTTTGGTTCTTTTGAAGTTACTCATATTGGTTTAAGAAAAATAAAATATTTTTGACTCATGTTTATTTAGTTATTTATTTATTTGCTTGTTTATTTATTTTGCACACCAGTAGAGCAAGTCAAACATTTGCATACAAGAAATGCTTCCAGTTTTCCAGGAATTTGCTGAACAGCTTTCATATTTACAGTATTGTACTGTCTGGTTTTGTTTAAAGTTTTTCACCTTTGCTTGTAAAACATGAAACAAATACATATGTTTGTTTGTTTTTCTTTGGCAAATTGCCTGAACATGAAAATGTTTGCTGTATAAAAAGCCATCATTTTGTAGGGTCTATATCACTTCGTCGAAATGGCAGAAGTTCGAACACCATATGTTTGAATGTCTAACCTCGAAGTGCAAAACCATCGAAGGCTTAGAACAGCGATTTTTTTCCAGGGAAAAAAATCACTCTTCCAAGAAACACACACACAACACAAGCACACCAAAAAAACAGCAATCCACACACATACACTTAAAATCCTACATCTAACCCTACACTAAACTGTAAATACACTACTATCTATCCACTTACCTTAACCCAAACCCTAACCTTAAGGTCCGTCACTATCGCACATTCACCTGACCCGTGCCCTAACCCTAACTCACCTAACCCACGCCATAACCCTAACGTCCACACAATCACACACTTACCTGAACCAGACCTGTAATTTTCCACCACAGCGTTGAAAATCGCAAAGCCACAGAAATGGCCCACCGAATTCTTTCCCTGGGAAAGAATTCTGTTTTCTGCGGCTTCGCGATAATCATTTTTCGAACTTCACAGTTCGAACATATGGTGTTCGAACTGCTGATGTTTCGATGAACTGACGGATCCATTTTGTAGGTATATTTTGTGAGACTGCTGAATAACACGGTATATACAATACAAATGTACCTGATAATTTTATGTTTTTTGACTTTGAATGTCGTGAGTATTGTTGCAGTAACTGAGAATGTAGCCAGTGCTGGAGTTCTAAGTGGAAACAAAGAGTGATCTAGAATGTGAAGATGCTGTTAGAGTGGTGATAAATTTTGTGACAATGCTAATAGAGTGATGGTAAATAAACATTTTAAGAATAGCTCACATTCATCTGTGGGATTTGCATGATTTACTCATAGCTAGAGTGCTTTGGTCATTAGAGCAAAGACAGTTTGTGGGTAAATGTTGCATTACCTATCTGAGCTACTGCTATTATACAATTACATTTAATAAATAACTTTCTTTCCTGTCCTAAATAATACTATTGTATTAAATGGACTTTAATGTTCTTAAAGGGTTTTTTAACTGTAGTGGGACTGCTTAAGTATATATCTTGTGCATGCTCTGGGCAAGCATACACCAACTCTTTCATAGTATATAAACTAAGTGCAGTTTCTGACACAATTTTTCCTTTTTTTAAGGCACTCAGGATTGCATATATGTGGAGTTGTTTGCTCAGGTACTCCTGCTGTCTTGTGAGGCTTCTATTTTTTAAGAAATTTTGCTATTATTCTGCTAGAAGGCATAGCTTTATACATGCCCACTGTTTTATTTAGGTCTTTCTCTAAGCAGTGTGGATAAACCAGTTACTGTACCCCTTTTAGGTACTGGGTCTATATCATAAAAATGAAACATTATTTGGTCAAATACATAAACGTCGACACATAAGGAGCAAACTAAGTAAACACTGAAGTTCAAATACAGCGAAATAAATTAAATTGAAATGTTGCACTTGGCCAAGTGAAGTCTTAGCTACGTTGAAACGTGTGATGTAGGCACGTTGAATTGCATATTTAGAGAAATTCTAAGAAGACATTTAAATAAAGATTTAAGAATTGTAAACATTTAAATTAAAATGCCTAATATGACAGGTAAGGTGTCTTAAAAATATAGTAAAATTGTGTATATAGAAAATATATGAACTATAATTATTCTTCAACGTCACTACAGGAAATTATTAAATTAAATAATCTGCGAAATGGAACCATGCATACAGCATTCTGTATCTTACTGAAAGTTTAATTGAGTGCAAATACACTGTTTAGCTGTATGCATCACATTCAGTTATTATTTTATTACAAATATGGTTATCCAAGTTTACTTTATTAAATTCAGTCACAACGTTGATTATAAACATTTATGATTTTCTTTCTGCTTTATTAAAGGATATGGGTGAGGTAAAGTTTCATAATTTGTAAAGTTCAGTGTACAGTTGTTGAGTCTTTCGGCTTTTCCCGGTTAGGGGTCGCCACAGCGGAATTCCGGTCCGCTAATGATTAGTAGTTGATTTTTACGTGCCGAGTTACCAGCCCTGACGCACAACCTTCAACGAAGGTACGCCCATTCACGCATGTCTCCACGCAGAAGACACTCTAGCTGAGAATCAAACCGGACAGCGTCTTACTGTGAGGTGACAACGCTACTGCAGCACCACCACCACAGGCTAAGGTTCAGTGTACAGTGTGTGTGTTTTAAATCATGTTGGGAACTTTGTTGGAGTACGAAAGTGTAAAATTTGTTTTGGTGTTCTTTAGTTACGGTAATCACACCAGGTTCGCGGTATTGGCTAAACAAAACTTTTCGATCTTTTGGATTTCGCTTATGTAGTACTTCGATGTTTACTTAGTTCGCTCTTTATGTGTCGACGTTGATGTATTCGACCAAATAATATTTCGTTTTTATGATATAGACCCTAGGTACCTATAGCTGCAGTGATGGATGTTTCTTTAGATTTGTTTACTGGCTGCCAGTTATTAATGTGGGAAATGATGGATTTAGAGTGGGCATGCTGATTGTTATGACCAATCAGCATGCCCATTATTGAATGTTAAATACTTTCCATTGGATAATTTGCACTCAAGATAAGTATTCTATGTTCTTCTACTGTTAAATTTGTAGGTTGCTAGATGTGCATAATATTTTGTTGTAAATAATATTTTGCAGGGTTAGGATATACATTTTGTGGTGACTTCATCATGAGTCACAAAATAGGTTTCCTAGCCCTATATTGCAACACACTATAAATACATTTAATGTTGCACTTATGCAGTACAGTAGTACAATGGTTAGCACCGATTTCTCACAGCACGTAATCTGCCAGTTTGATTCTTGGCTGGGGATTTCCTGAATCTACATTATTTTTTTACTGTAAACTCCAGTTTCCTCAGACATCTCATTGTCTGCATTGTTTTTGTTTTCTCTAGCATCCCAAAAACATGATGTAAATGACCAGATTATGCTGAAAACCAAAATTTGATATAGATAGTGAGACCACAGTATAAACTATATTCCAGAACACTGCTGCAGCCCTAAGTATGTCTAAAGGTCTCTGATTAAAGGCTTCACTCTTATACATGATGCTCTCTATGACATTAGTGAACAAAGAGTAAGATCTGATGACCGGCTACAAGATGTTAACAAGGTAAACATTGTTCTGAGACAAAGAAATATGTAGTATATGAAATACAGAAATGTAAGCATGCTAAACACAAATACTGTTTGGGAAGGGGTGATAATCAGCAGGCAAGTAGTGGAGGAAAAAATTAAATGCGCACAGGGGTCTCATGCTAACACTATTATACTCTTCCTAAAACTCTAGGTTTTAATCTGTGTTAAAAGTTGAATTCAACCAATTGTGTTCAGGGAATCAGAATCCATCCAACTTGTCCATGATCAACTGTAAGGAAACCTCTTGACATCTGTAATGTAATGACAACATAACTAAGATTAGTAGTGTAGTATACTTTTAATTTTATACTGCCACCAGTTAAACATATATATATCCTTGGTTAAATATCAATTTTTTTGATTATAAGATCCTTAAGGAGGACATGGGAGATTTTACTTACAATGTACACATTAAATAAAGCTCAGGAATACTGTACACCCTCTTCTGAGGCATATGGATATGGTAAGAAGACTATCTTTTTTTTGGGGATGCATTTTTTTTTTTTAGGCAGGAACCTATAACAATATGGTAATACCATTGCTACAGCAGCAAAAATAAACCAAGAAAAACTTAATTTTCAATAATTATCTAACAATATCCCAGATTCAAGGGAGTGATGGATTAGTTGTGTGCACCTCTCTGCTTCCCAAGAGACTCTGACCGCAGGCCCAGCAGAATGTAAGGATGTCTTGATTTTACAGGTCAGGTACAAAAGGAAATATAGCACAAAACCAGCGTAGCAAGGCTCTAGGTTCAAAAGCAGTAAATTTAATCAAACACAAGTGCTTTCACCAATAGCTTCATCAGGTGTAATATCAAACACATAAAACCACATCAGTTTAAAATCACATGACATAATACTTTACAAACTTAAAGTAACATGACATATATAAAAATATATTTGTAATATATATATATATATATATATATATATATATATGTGTGTGTGTGTGTATATACATACATGTTATCTTCACATGTTTTAGTTTTATGGTTATAGGAATGAATTTTGAAAATAAAAGGGGAGGAAATACTAGGTTGAAAACATAAGAAATTGAAGCCAAGTGGATTATAAGCCTGAGGTCTAATGCTGGCCACGCATTAAATGATTGTATACCTTTGAGACCTACCTTGAAATCTAGACCATTATGTAAGAAATAACTAGGTAGGATATATACATATTTTAATATTTTTTAATTTTATATTTGTGACTGTGCTCAGTAGATATAGGTGTAAATATATATATATATATATATATATATATATATATATATATATATATATTGCATTTTTGTGAAGATATAGATATATATATATATATATATATATATATATACACACACACACACACACACATATATATAAATATATATATATATATATATATATATATATATATATTGCATTTTTGTGAAGATATATATATATATATATATATATATATATATATATATATATATATATATATATACACACAAATATATTTTTTATATAGGTCATGTTTCTATAAGTTTGTAAAGTTTTATGTCATGTGATTTTAATTTTGTATTTAAACTGATGTGGTTTTATGTGTTTGATATTACACCTGATGAAGCTGTTGGTGAAAGCGCTTGTGTTTGATTAAATTTACTGCTTTTGAAACTGAAGCCTTGCCGACGCTGGTTTTGTGCTATTTTTATTCTGTTCTTTAGGAGCGAAGGTACCTGGAACTCAGTGGTGGCTGTGTTAGCAGTTTTTCTTCTTTTTTCTACACCACTGTTTGTTGGATTATGGCTGGTGGGTTAGAGAATATTGAACTGGATTATACTCCTATTCTAACTAATGGTTTGACTGTTTCCAGCACCAAATTTTTTCTGTCAAAGGTAAAAGAGCACACTAATCCTCTGCTTGATTTTGTATTAGAAGAAGAGGTTGAAGTAACACAAAGCGTGAACTTTGTTAGCTCAGACATTATTTATTTACCCTAGAAAAGGAACTTTTTAAATTAAAAAGATTGCAATATCAGAAATTTCATATGGAGGCATGTTTAAAGGAAGGTGTTATACCAAGAGGGTTGAGTGTGTTAAAAATGCCCTCTCAAGTGAACTGTGAACCAACTTTGCTTGTTGAGTGGCAAAGACTGAACATTAACACTCGTATGAATTATCTGCAGCTCATGGCTGATTCAGCCGACAGGGAGATAGGATTGGTATTGACTTCCATTAAAAATAAGCACTCAGAATTGTACCAATGTTTTAGTGCTGATATCCTGGACAGATATGTATGGGAGATGCTAGAAGGGGTGAGCGTTTACTCCAGGAAACTTTTACACCAAATTGAAGAAGCTACAAAGGGATAAACCGGACTTTGCAGCTGGTAATATTTTTACATGGCCTCTTTACACTGAAAATCCACAAGGTGGCACTATAATGAATGAGAGATATATAGGAACTAATTTACTGGAGCACAATTTAGTCAGTGTTGCAGATGTGAGAGCTACGGTTCATCCTGAAGGTAGCTCGTTGGTTCCTAATCAAGGAACGCCCATGCTGCATGCTGAAACAGAGAAACAACTGGGTGCATGCCGTAAAACAGTTACGACTGTAGTACAAGTTCATAATGAAGAAGGGAGAGTATCTCCTGCTAGTAATGTAAATCTTGAATCTTTTTTACGTTTATCTTGCCCCCAGAGCATTGCCTTTCCCCTACCGATGAGAGAGAGGTCCATGTCGAGAGGAGGTGGACAACAGAGGGGCAGAAGTCAAGTGAGGAACAAACGGAAGCACGAGGAAACAGGGGAGAGCTCTTATAACATAAAGAAGGCATTCATGAATGCCAAGACTTAGTTTTGAACTTATCCAATTATGTTCTGACTCATGAAGAACTTTTAGTACTAAACAAAGGACTTTCATTTATTCCTAGTACAGACTCAAACATTTCTGAAATAATTTTGGACATTAAACAATTTACCCATAACTTAATGTGTAAATTAATGTATGGTGGTGAAGTAGCAGATACCTCTGTGAATTTGTTTAAGAAACAAAGCGCATTTGTTCCCAAACTACATCCTTTAGTACAAGCTTTTGAAAAATTGTGTATTAATGATGTTTATGACTTATATTACAAATGCTCCAAGAGAAAGAGTTTTAAACATTTTAATTTGAGCAAAGCAGAACATTTAGCCCTTCATGACTTAGAAAATAATATGGCAATTATGATTCGACCTGCTGATAAGGGTGGACAAATAATTATATTAGATAAAGAGAAGTACGATGATGCTATGTATGTGATGTTGAGTGATGATACTTCTTATACACTAATCACACGAGTGAGAGTTAATGAAATGATGTAGAGGCTAACCCTTAAAATCAAAGAATTGAATCATCTAGGAATTATAGATGAGAATTTATGTTAGTATTTCATTGTACTGCACCCCCTTATACCCATGATACAAGGCTTGCCAAAGGTACATAAGGATAGTTTAAATCCTCCTATGAAACCAATTGTGGCTGACGCCAATTGGTGCACTGAACCCATTTCTATATATATTGAGAAGATATTGAGACCTGTTCTGAATAGTTCAGAATACATATTAAGGGATACTGAACATTTTGTTAAGGATCTCTACCTTTATACCTCAAAGAAAGGACTAGGGAAGCAGGTCTTACTGGTTACATTGGATGTTGTTTCATTATTTACGTCTATTCCAAATGAGCTAGGTATAGAATATGCTATCAAATATATGGAAGTGAATTCATATATCAATGGCAATAAATCAACTCAAACTAGAGATCTATTGCACTTGGTACTAGAAAATAAAGTGTTTATATTTAGAGATTCTATCTATTGGCAAGTTAATGACGTAGCGATGGGCACTCCTTGTGCTAATAGCTACGCCAATGCAGTGATGGCCACATGGGAAAGTGAACATCTAATAGGAGGCACATTCAATACCTGAATTTTATTTTTTAGGAGGTTTGTAGATGACCTCTTTTTGTTATGGGTGGCACATCTGACATGCTGACAGAATTTGTATGTTATTTAAACAACAGCACAAATTTTCTGACATTTACAGCACAATGGTCTGAAACAAGTATTGATTTCCTAGATGAAACTGTGTGTAAGGATGATAGTAACATGTTGAGCACTAAACTTTATAGGAAAACATGTCGAGTTAACTATCTACTCAACAGGCAAAGTATGCATCCGCAGTATATTTTTAGAAATGTCCAAAACCAGTTCTATAGGGCGTCTAGGCTCAATGTTAGCAATATAGATTTTCAAGAACAGATATGTAGTACTGGTATGGAGTTAATAAACAGGGGATAAGAAAGAGATATGGTACATAGAGGTATATCAAATGTTTTGGATAAGAGAACTACTAGAGCCAAACCCTACTACTCTGAACCAATACAAGACATAAATAATTTCTATAACAGACTGAGTAACAAACTAAGGATGTCTTTCTCATACTCGAGCAATATTAACCAGTATACTGGTATCATTAAGAAAAACTGGAACATACTGCAATGAATGAACAAGTAAGTAGATTTATAAATTCTGTTCCACAATTTGTTTTCAGAAATAAAAAGTTACTTAGGAGACGCTTGTGTACTCCGAGAGACAATAATAAACCTGCTATACAACGGCATACCATGCCTTGTAGGAAATGCTCTTTTTGTTCATATATCAATAGTAGCACCAGTTTTTTGCACCCAGACACAGGTGAATTGTTTAAATTTAATATCAGAGCCACTTGCACTAGTATGCATGTGGTATATTTGGTTGTGTGCAAAGTTTGCACCAAATTTTATGTCGGAAAAACTGACAGAATGTCGAAAGACAGGATCAGGGAACAGCTATACCATGTAGGCAAGAGGAGCATGTTTAATGCTCTGGCAAAACATGTTGCCAATACTGATGTCATGCATTGTTTTAGTTTTACAGTTATAAGCATGAATTTTGAAATAAAAGGGGAGGAGATACTAGGTTGAAAACAGAAGAAACTGAAGCCCAGTGGATTATAAGACTGAGGGCTAATGCTGGCCACGGATTAAATGATTGTATACCTTTGAGACCTACATTGAAATCTAGACCATTACGTAAGAAATAACTAGGCACGATATATATATATATATATATATACATATATATATATATATATATGGGTCTATCTGAGTTCATCGACATGTTAAAATGTCGAAAACGAATTAACCGACACGAGAATGTCGAAAGTCACGTCACCGACGCCAGAAGATCGACGAGGCAGAAGACCGACGGAAGAAGACACCGACGCTGAGAAGCTGCGATGGGGAAAGGATATGTAAGTCTGCGGTAGTGACGGACGATAGGGTGCGAGTAAGGTAAGTGTGCGATGCTGGTGTTTAGTAGGGGTAGGGGTGGGATAAGTGAGTTAGGGTTAGGCGGGTTAGGTGAGTGTCGAGTAAGGTAAGTGTGCGATGTTGGTGTTTTGTAGGGGTAGGGGTGGGATAAGTGAGTTAGGGTTAGGGCGCGGGTTAGGTGAGTGTGCGAGTAAGGTAAGTGTGCGATGTTGGTGTTTTGTAGGGGTAGGGGTGGGATAAGTGAGTTAGGGTTAGGGCGCGGGTTAGGTGAGTGTGCGATAGTGACGGACCTTAGGGTAAGGGTTTGGGTCAGGGTTGTGGATAGTTGTGTATGTATGGGTTAGTGTTTGTTTGTAAGGATTTTGGTGTGCTTGTGTTGTGTGTGTGAGTGTTGGATAGGGGATGTGTTTTGTTTGTTGGTATGTTGTGTCGGGTGTATGCGATGTCGTGTTTGTGAACTGTCGATCTTCTGGCGTCGGTTATATGAGTTTCGCTGTTTTGGTGTCGGTTATTTCGTTTTCGGTATTTTAAAATGTCGATGAACTCAGATAGATCCATATATATATATATATATATATATAAATACATTTTAAATTTTATTTTTGTGACTGTGCTCAGTAGATATAGGTGTATATATATATATATATATATATTGCATTTTTGTGAAGATAACATATATATATATATATATATATATATATATATATATATATATATATATGGGTCTACCTGAGATGGTCGACAAGCCATTTGATCGACTTTCATTTGGTCGACAATTCATTTGGTCGACAGGCAGATTTGCCCCCCTCCCCAATGTTGTGCGACCCTGGAGTTGATATATATAGTTAGGGGGGGTGGGGGGCAAAGCCCCCCACATAAAACTGCTTGTCGACCAAATGAACTGTCAACCAAATGAGTGTCGACATATGGCCTGTTGACCATGTGATAGGGATCCATATATATATATATATATATATATATATATATATATATATACACACACACACACACACACACATATATATACATATATATATATATATATATATATATATATATATACATATGGATTCACTTTGAATAATCGAATGTTCAGAACATCGACGTTCTGATCGAGACCAGAACATCGAAAATTCAAAATGAACCGTAAAAAAAAAAAAACCCACAAACACTGTGTTATGCAGGGGGGCTTTGCCCCCTGCACCCCCCATGTGGGGGGCTGTGCCCCCTACACACCCCCTACTTTAATAGTCCAACTCCGAGATCGCACTACAGTGGGGTAAGGGAAATCTCCCATTTACAGCTATATGCAGTAGCACTAAACGGAAGATTTCCCGTACCCTACCTGCAATGCCAACACTCAGATGGCACACACACACACACACACACACACACACACACACACACACACACACACACACACACACACACACACACACACACACACACACAACATGCAGGGCATCTTGCTGCCCTGCATACACACCCAACATTCCACAATCTCACTTACCTGGCACTTCCACTTTAAACCTTATTTGTTCTGAACATCGATGTTCTGGTCTCGATGATCAGAACTTCAATGATCTGAACATTCGATGATTTAAAGGGAACCCATATATATATATATATATATATATATATATATATATATATATATACACACAAATATATTTTTATATAGGTTCATAGGTAGGTACTAGGCTATCGGCCCAAGGGCCTACGTAAGCCTAGCCAGCAAGGTACCATAGCTTACGCCACCCAGGAAAGTTATTTTCCTGTGTCACTGTCCAGCAGAGACACAGAAGTGATCCCCGGGGTGTACTTCCTATTTCCCATCCACTCATCAAGATTTTTCTTAAAGAGTGCTAATGAAGAACTTTGCTTGGCATAGATGGGTAGCTTGTTCCAGAGTATAGGAAGTCTCTGGGACAGGAATCTATCCCTCCAGCATGTCCTGTTTATTGTGGTGACAAGGTTTAGGTCCCTAGAGCATGTAGCTTGGAGGGATTGGGATTTCTTTCGGTGTAGCATGTCCAACAACTCTGGGTTTGACATAGCTTTATATGTTAGGCAGAGATCACCACGGAGTAGGCGATATGCTACGGAATAAAGCTGGAGTTTTTTGAGGTGGTCAGTGCAGGGCATATATGTCATGTTTCTTTAAGTTTGTAAAGTATTATGTCATGTGATTTTAATTTTGTATTTAAACTGATGTGGTTTTGTGTGTTTGATATTACACCTGATGAAGCTATTGGTGAAAGTGCTCGTGTTTGATTAAATTTACTGTTTTTGAACCTGGAGCCTTCCTTCGCTGGTTTTGTGCTATTTTTATTCTGTTCTTTGGGAGCGAAGGTACCTGGAAAATCAGTGGTGGTTGTGATAGCTCAAAAGCAAATATATCAAATTATCATTTAGTGATTTAGCTGTTTTATTTTTACTTCACATAAATAAATTATTCAAGTGGGTTTTTGAGTATTTCTGGCAAAGACATCTACTTAAACACTCTATTAAGGTATCTGTAAATGTTTGAATGGTCCTTTGTTTTCATTTCTTGTTTAACCGAGACAACAGCTTCATCTGGCAGTCATACATAGTTATGCTGTCATTATTCCACATCACTTCTGTTAGTAAATTCAGTCTCATAAATGATTAAATCATTTGTGCTAGTCACATAGGATGTACTCCCTACAATCAATACTTCACATCTGATCACTTGCTCACATCTTCTGTAAAAAAAAAAAAAAAAAAAAAAAATCACAAGAGAAACATGGGCAGACAATGTGACTTTTTAGCACTTTAGAAAAAAATATAGCACTGACCATGCAAAACCAAATTCTTGTTCAATATGTGATCTGCCAAAATGAATGTACATTTTTTTCCTATTGTGAGAAACAGCTGTGGATATTCATTTCCCTAGAAAGCAGTTATAATGCTGAAACTGCACTTTATCATTTGTTGAACTTCTGGAGAAATTCCTAAAGCAAAGCAATTTCTGGCCCATTTTTACATTAGTATTAAAATAATCATAAGTCAAAAGCCTACAGACTTTTTTAGTCAAGTAATCTGTCATGGCTCAGTAAGTTTAATAACATTAGTTCTCTGTCTTAAGTGGAAATGCTGTTCTATGATATCAGAGGATGCTGGTTTTAGAACATGAGCATTTCTTGCAGTTTATATTAGATTTATGAGACTCCTCTAAAGTTCGTGCAAGCTTGTTAAATAAAGAATCATGCCTCAGAATAATAACTAAGCATTCTCAACTAGTCAGAAGTGTAGAAGGGAAAACTGTGTCAAATGGCGGCAAAGAAATCATTCATTTTTGTACTCCTCTGGTATGACAATCCTTCAACCTATAGCTGGACAGTGAAAGCTCAGTACAACCTGCGACATCTGACTACCAAACTTCACATCTTGACATTACTGGTACAGTGATTCTCTAAGAAATATGTTATCCATTTCCCTCTAACCAAAGTGGATTAAACAACAGATTATCTCAGACTCGGGTATTGAGAGAAATAACAAATGCAAAATCACTTTAATTGATTCACACTCATGTAAGTTTGCATCTATATCACAACATCGAATCTGTAAATATTGAATGTTCATATGAGCGAATATTCACGTACTCGAAAATGGTATTGTGGGGGGCTGTGACCCCACATCCCCCACTAAATACATATTCCTACTCCGAGACTGCACTACAGTGAGGAAAGGGCAAAAATCCCGATCTTCACTGTATCGCAAAACAAAATTCATAAACTTCAAGGACGTGAATATTCGCTCATGTGAGTGTTCGACATTAACTGATTCTATATTGTGATATAGACCCGTAAGTTCATATAAAAGAACAACCAGGTAAAATATGACGTAAGACTGGATGTGATCTGTCTGGCAGTTTAGCCCAGTGTATTAATGCTATGTTTTGTTCATTAGCTTCTGCCTTTATTCAAGGGTTTGGTTCCTTCAGTCTTCATTCAACCACTTTGTGACCTTAAGGAAATCACGTAACCAGACAGCGATCCTTTAAAACCCCTGAAACAAGGGTTGCGCCTAGTGGGTTAAGTCAGTTAAAAAGGAATAAAATAAAAGAAAAAAATTATAACAATTCCATTTATGACAGAGTGAAGTAGCTGGATGTTTTTGAAATGCATTTAATGACCCACAATTTTGCCAAGGTATTTTTTTCACTCTAAGGACAGTTGGCAAAACAGCTACTGACATGTTGATCCTGAACTGGAAGGGTGCGGAAGTCAAACTCAAAATATGTACTTAGTTTGACATGATGTGGAGGTTTCCACTTTGAAGAGTGGCTAAATACATCAAGGCATGACCCCTCTTACAATACCATGAAAAAGTGTAGGTACTGACATCATGATGTGGACACCAGCATTTATGTAGATGTGGGTAAGATCATGAATGCATTTTTTACTGTTACAGTTTCTAGTGTCAGAAATGTTATGGATTACACTGACTGGTAAACCTTTTCTCCTTGTAGAACAGAGGTAATGCTGTCCACAGCACAGTCAGTTCTGTTAGCACTTGCATGATATGGCCTGCTACTGTGCTTGTATGCCAGCCAAGACCTAAGGCTTCACTTCTTATATTTTCTTTCTTGCTGTTGTGGCCTAAACTATTTTTTTACATATCTGCAGTATGGTGTACGTCTGAATTTTACTTTCTGGAAGTCACTTTCAAGTTGTAAACCTCCAGAAATAAAAAGGTTACTTACTGCATTTTTTTCATTGTATATTTTTGCTATTACTGCACAGTGGCCAGCACTGCTGCCTTACAAGACTTAGTTTCCAGCTCATTTCTCAAGTGGGATGTCTTTTGCATGACGTATGCAGGTCCTCACTATGTTCAAGTTAATTTTCACTGTATGCTCCAGTTTCCTTCCACACCTCAAACGTGTGATGGAGGAGTGATCATCAATCAAAGGGCCCTTCAGTGTGTTTGTGTGTCATAAGTGATCGCATACGCATGCACATCCTGAAATGAGCTAGCTACCTGCCCTGTGAAACTGCATTACAGGATAGGATCCGACTCTTCTGTGACCTCAACACGGATTAAACAGATAAATGGAAAATAAATGGAAGCATGACATGATAAAAATAGTTTTACTTCTTCCATTAATATTAGCAAGCAAGCAAAAATGATTGCAGTTCTATTATAGTAGCTGAAACAGAACATGATAGCATTAGTATAACTATCATCCTAGTGTTGGGAGAAAAAGACACAGCTGTAGCAGGTTCTATTTTGTTATTTGCATCAGTAACTGCTTATGTATCCTAATTATGAAAAGGGATGGATAAAATACTGCAGGTCTCAGTGCAGTGCAGGAAAATGGATTCATGTAAAACAGAGTCCAAAAATGTAGTCCAAAGCATTACAGAAATGAAATTAAAAGCCGCCATAAAGGAATCCTATCAACAGCAAAGCTATAAGCCACAATCTTTATAAAGGAAATAAATCAAACATAGTACAGTACTTTTTTTGCAGTGGCTGTACATCTGCTATATAGGGCTCCTTGACATAACCCCACTATTCATATATACCAATTATGTGGTTGCATACTTGTGAAGAAAAGGCAGACAACTTGAAAAGCAGAAACACATATTATATACAATTATTCAGTTCTCAGGACTTTGTAAAAGCAAGAACAAATACAAAAATAGGAAAGACATGGAAAATGCACATGCAACAACATAGCCACGATAATATTGGCTTTCACATGAACTGCAGTTCATTGTTAGTGCTGCAGTTTTACTGGCATTGATGTTACATTATTTGAAGAAATGACATGCTCTCAGAAAAACAAGTGTTATGGATAAACAGAGGGGCTAAAGCCTTAAATATCACTCTGAGATGATTTTTGCTGTTTATCATGCTTATTCACAAGGCTTAGGCCATCAGCCCTATAAGACAATATGATATGCACTTACGACACACGATGAACATGTTCTCACTTCAGTTGTATATATTCATGTATGATGCAGGAGGTAAATGTCTACTTTGTAAGAACTGCTTTGTCCACTATTATGTACTACTGTTTCTAAATACTTCTGCGCTTGTAAACTTCTACTATGTTTATACTGTCTTATAACTGTAGCTTTTCTTCCGGTCAGACTTTCCCGGTAAACAAATGTGAAAATAAATAAATAAATACATACATACTCACATTTTTCTCAAAAGTTTTTTTTTTCTTCTTTTAATGGGAATCATTAACTCAAGTATGGTTTTCCCTTAGCCAGCACAGGTACTTGCTATGAGGGAAAGGTTAGTTTGCTTTTGCTTTATTGTATTTTGTAATACTTTATTGCCTTCTTCTATTTTGCATATTGTGATTTTTCTTTGCACTGTGTTTTCTTTGTATTCTGCTTTTAGTTACATATTAAAACTAGGAAAGAGACCGCAGCTGTGTCTCTTGCGAGTCACACCCTGGTACTGTTGTGTTCTTAAACTCAACAGTCTTTCTAGTTGCCTACCCCTTATGTTAATTTTTCCACATATCTCCCCCCTGCCTTTCACTGGCTGTTGTGAGTAAGCACAAAATTGTCATTTTGTGAAATCACACCTCTTCAACTATTTAAATTTATTGGCCATCCCACTGTATTCCTTAGAACCAGAAAACAAAGTGCCCACCCCCACTTTTAAAATTAGTGGCTCTCCACTAAGACAACTAAAGCATAAGTTACCCCCTCTTTCATATCTAATGGCTTAGTGCACACTGCAGTGCTTAGGATATTACCCCATTTTTTTCTTACCTTTATTATCTGCAACATCTATTGCAAGACCACCAATGACTGGAGAGCCCACATTCTGCCTCTCAGTACTCATCTTGAGATTAGTGCTTCTGTTTTTTTTCCTGATGAGACCAGGAGCACAGGGGCATTATTTCCTGGAGACCTCTGATCATCTGCAGGCCTAATAACTGCTTCATAGGTGACAGCTTGGAATCTGTAGTTATATTCTGGTACTGGTGAAAGAAGGAGCAGAGTGCATTGATTCCTCATAGGTTAGTACTAGGTTAACTGCCCTTGCGAGCCATTGTAAGACCAGCCAATTATCCCTTGTGAGACTCAAACCCTGCACCTTGTGTTTGTAAGGCAAACACCTTAACCATTAGGCCACCCTCCCAACCCCATTCTTGACTGTTTCTGGTTGAGCAGTGAGTGTCTGTGCTTAATGTCCCTGATTTTTCTGGCTGTTATTCAAAGCATCTACCAGGAAAAGCTAAAACAAGCCTACAGACCCTTGCACCATGCGGGACAGGACTGTGGATCACTAAAAAGGCTGCGGTCTGCATCTTATCTTGGGAATAGCACTAATGGTTTGCTTCTGGTGAGAGAAGAAGCAAAGGAGCACTGTATCCCAGTAGAGTGGAGTTGTGATGAGACCAGCACTACTAGTAGCCATTCATGTGATTCCACTCTTTTCATCATTCCTAACAAACTAATTCTTTGTTTTCAGTAAGTACTGCTTGAGTTGTTTCTAACTTTAGAATATCTGCCTAAATACTTCACCAATAAATCTTCAGCTTCTACTTACTAGTTTCATCTCAAGTGTTTGGCAGTGCCCTGTACAGACACAGACATCTTGAATGACATTTTTACAGTAAAAGTAGGAATGAAATTTCACCAGTATCTAGTTGCACATAGGAGAACTAGTTTGCAGTGACAAGCACTGTTCACAGAGTTGCAAACCAAATACTCCTGACAATGGTTTACAGTCTCACTCCAACTGTCTCATCATCTTCTTTCGGCTGTTCCCGTTAGGGGTCGCCACAGTGGATCACCTGTTTCCATTTCTTCCTGTCCTCTGCATCTTGCTGTGTCACACCAACCACCTGCATGTCCTCTCTCACCACATCCATAAACCTCATCTTAGGCCTTCCTCTTTTCCTGTTACCTGGTAGCTTCATCCTTAGCATCTTTTTCCCAATATACTCAGCATCCCTCCTCAGCACATGTCCAAACCAACGTAATCTTGCCTCTTTGGCTTTGTTTCCAAACCTTCCAACCTGGGCTGACCCTCTAATATAGTTATTCCTAATCCTGTCCTCCCTCGTCACACCCAGTGCAAATGTTAACATCTTTAACTCTGCCACATCCAGCTCTAACTCCTCCCTTTTTGTCAATGCCACTCGAACTCCAACTCTCACTTCAACTGTCTAATCAATAAAAATAAATAAAAAAGGGTCTGTTGCCATGGATATGAACTTTCTCACTATCTCTGTTACCAGCTTGGTGGATATGGGCATCCTGAGGCAATGTAGAAATTGCCTCATGTTTACTGACAACCAGTTAATTCTCAAACAAATTGATACGGTATGCACGAGATGTATTTACACAATGTCACTGGAGGCAAAGCCCTCACATAAAAGCACTCCTATTGTCAGTAACATTGCCAGTAGTGCACACACATGGCACCCATCACACACAATTCAAAGCAGATATATAGACCTACATATGCTGAGGCAGTTAAATGCAACCTTCCAAAACTCCAAAGACCTCCTAGATGAAGTACACATAACAAATACCCTCACCCTAGCAGACCTAAATGCATTTTCAAAACAACACCCACATCAAGATATGCAGCCCATAAGGCATGCCACCACACAATCCAACATTCTGGTCATTGGAGACTCCATTGTGGGACATACTAGTGTCCCTCTCACCAGGCTGAGTAAGAAGAAAGTCATGAACATTTGCTTATCAGGTGCTAGTAACCGCCATATTGCGCACGCACTCAGGTCACTGGACCACAAGGACCAGTATGACTCAGTCATACTCCATGTGGATGTAAATGACCTGGGATGTACCTCCCTAGACTATAAGAGAGACATCATGGAGCTCTCAGAATATGTGTTTCAGGCTGGTATAATCCTAGCAATGAGCAGCATTTTACCTTCTCCAAGGATGATGCCACAGTACAAAGAAAAGATGACTGAGTTTAATAATTGGCTTACTTTCTGGTGTCATTCTAAGGGAGTGCAATATTTGTCACCATGGAAAGAGATGCCCAACAGACCATGCTGCTTTGCCAGGGATGGTCTGTGCCTCCCCTCTCTGGGCTTTCGAATATTAGCTAAAACATTGTCTTCCACCATAGTGCCTTTTTTAGGCAATGCCAAACTGAAAAAACTTCCGACATAGCAAATCAAAACCAAGAAAATCTAAAGGTATTGCTGCTCACTGCTATGAGTCTAAACAAAAAACTCCACTCATTAGAAGCTCTCTTCATGCTACAGAATACTGACAGTGCAAGGTTATAATGCCTTCCACACATTTAGACCAGCTACTACACAGACAGGGACTAAAGGTGGAGGTGTCTCTATTTATATCAAAAACAAATATATCTCATGGCTGGTCAAACAGGATAATGCACTTGAACTATTCCATGTTCAAATCACTATAGGCAAAATCCAATACCACTTTCCTTGCAAGCTATAGGTACGCCTCTATGACCCAGGAAACCCATACAATGTGTTTAAACGTATTGGAAACACTCACCATCCAAGCCAATACCATATTCATGGGCAATTTTAATTACTTCACTATTAATTGTGAATCCTATACGACAGAGATTCCTGGATTTTGTAAACACAAACTTCCGGGACCAAACTATCAATTCACCAACCAGGGGTGCAAACATACTGGATCTGGTCCTCACTAATATGGGAGAGTGCTGCACAACCCCTTGTGTAATGACTTCCCTGGTAAGGTCAGATGATAAAATGGTCTCCTTCGAAGTAACAATAAAAACTGGACCCCCAGCTAAACCTGGAACATTCAGGAACTAACTACTCTAAGGCTAACTTCCTGCCATTAAGTGATAACCTGGCAAAATTTCAAGCCAGCATAAACCCTGAGAACACTGTTGCCTATGCAGAACTGTTCACAGAAACCCTATAGAAGCATGCTCATCGCTGCATACAGGCAGCTGTACTCACCAGGAAGAAGTACAGAATTAACTCAAAAATACCCACCCAGGTGGAATCAGAAAATCAATGAGCTGCATACCAGAAGGAAGAAAATCATGGCAAAAGTCAGGAGGTGCAGCACCCAGCTGGATAAAAGCACTCTCATCAAAGTAAACAAACAACTCAGAGGACAAATAAAGTCTACCAAAGCCAAATTTGAGGTAAATTTGGCCTCCCAGGCCAAGGACAACCAAAAGGCATTCTTTAGCTATGTCCGCAACCTCAAAGGCAATACACAATTCATCAGACCTATCATTTTGTCCCCTTTGGCATGTACCTAACCAAGCATATCAACAAATGGAACATCCACAGAGGTTCCTCACTAAAAGAATACAGGGTGTAAGTGAAATGTTCTATGTAGACCGCCTCAAGGCCCTAACCCTGCATTCTGTCTCCTACAAGTTGTTGAGGGGAGATCTATGCCTGGCACACAGGGCACTGTCAGATCCCACTCTGATGGATTTCCTGCATATCCACAAAACAAACAGCACCAGAATTACCCTTTCTAAAGACTTAAACATTGCCTGTGATATAAATAGAACCTGTTGGAGAGATAGGTATATATCCCAGAGACTACCCTTTCTCTGGAACAGGCTCCCCATCCATGTGAAAGAGAGTTCCTCCATAACCCAACTCAAGTGTAACTTGGACAACTGGATGGGGAACAGGGAACTCATCCCTGTCTTGACACCTATGTCTCTAATGGACACAGACAACCTGTAAATGGTAACATTTAATCTCCCAGGTCCCTGCTTGTAAACATTTAATCTCCCAAGTCCCTGCTTACACTTATCAAGGGTATCAGAACTTGTCAGAGCTTTGGGATGCATGGCTAGGCTTAAAATGGCCCTTGAGATCGTTAGCCTAGTAAACACCAATGAACAACATCAGGATACATCCTGTGAGTGGGTGAGTGCCGTCATATGTGCAACTAGCATGGGGCAAAAAAAGACAGCCACTTTTGGTGCAAATTGTTAGGGGGCAGAATCAGCAAATACTGAATGGTCTTCTGTGCATTATCATCACTGTCAGCATTGCATCTGCAGTCTGAACTGAAGCACTTCAGCACTCCCTGTGCAGTACACACTGTAGCAGCTTTAAAAAAGTTGGAACAGCACCAGATAAGGAATGGGGTACCAGTGCCAGAATAGCTAAGTACACCCCTGAGTGCTGTGTTCATTCTGTGATGCTTCGGTATGTCACTTTGGATTAATTTCAATGTCCTGCACCCACTGAGCATTAATTTAAATTTCAGCTTCATCTCAACCCTGAAATTAATTAATCAGGTTATCAGTAAATGAATGGTCAATGCCTCAAATGAGAATACAGTGTAATACTGCTGCTGTAAATAGAAATATTTAAAAGGAGTTCCAGAACCTCATGTTGTGGCTATTTTAAGGATAAATATGTGAGTATGCTGGCAGGTTGGTGATGCCTAAAATATCTTGTACTGTAGACCAATTATGTATTTTGAACACTAAAAAAGAAACACAAATATCTACAATGTTCCCTTCAGATACAAATCTGAAGTGTTAAGGACCAGTAAGGTTTGCAAATCTTATTGCACTTTTGGGGAGGAAATGAAAGAAGAAGCTTGAAAAAATAGAGTAAGTGATAAGTAACATATTAGCGTCTTGCAAAATAAGGTGTACTCCACTTCCCAAATGAAAAAAATAAATAAATAAATGAAGGATTCCCTGTTATGTCATTTAAGGTATTATTACATAACATTAATGAAACCAAGAATTCTTACCTGGCCTGCCAGCATTTCATAGAGCAATACTCCATAGGCCCACCAATCTACTGATTTCCCATAAGGCTGATATGCAATAATCTGTAAAAGAAAATATGTTCAGGTTAGAAGAAAAAATACACTTTAAAAAGACTCCATATAGTAGTTTACTTCTGTGCCAGACAGATCATGGATTACCACTAGCTTCTACTTTCTCAAAATATAAAGCACATTGTCCCTTCAGCTCCATGTAAAAAAAATCACATTTTTAGTCACTGGTATTTGCAGAGGACTTCAAAAATTGAACACCATATTAAGAATGTTTTTCTTTTTTAAGAAAACTATAGATATTGACTGGTACTATTGTACATGGATATTAAGATGCTACTTTAAAGTCTTGTGTAGAACCATCCCATTATTTTGCTTTAAGTATTCATTCTGTATGTCAGTTCTGCTCCTTACTGTGCAAGCTGGACATGCAGATTAGTTTCTACTTGGTTTGTTTCCTTTGCAAAACCCTTTTATATAAATACTGCCTATTAACTCCCTTCATGAGCAGACCTTGTGTGCTGACATCTTATTTCAGCAAATGCTATACAACCTAATGTACTACTGTACAAATTCAAATGCCAAACTTCTGTTTATCGTATATTAATATCATTAATTGATGTGTGCATCCATTGTTATAATTATTTGTATTACAATTAACATTTATGAAACTTTCTTTGTATCCATCTTATACTCACTTCCATACTATACACATCTACTTGGAGGGTCACAATATGCTGTCTTTGTTATCAGCCAAATAAAAAGCCTTCTCTGACTCCTGCCAGGTTCCATGGTTTCTTTATTAGCATATTGAAGTCAACCTAAAAATTCTGCACACTAAATTAGCTGCCTGCAGTGTAACATCAAGAGATGAATGCAACAGTATTGCAAACGTGTACATTTTGCTTAGTTTGCTCACCTCACTTAAATTTAATGTGGTTCCCAATGACTTAATTCTCACATTCTGTAGGTGTGGTTAGAAAGTGTGACAGAGTGAAGTAATGAGAAAGGTGTTACATTCAAGTCAGAAACAATAGTTGCTCAGATGCATGTCTCTTACACTGCATCTGTTTCAGTAATCTGACCACTGGATTGATGGCTAATTTAAAGTTTAGTGTTCTTATTCGTATTCAGTACAGTAACAGTAAACATAAATGTAATTTGGAAGAACAACATTTTATGTTGCAATTAAAATGGAGCACACAGTTTGTTTTATTTTGTTTAAAATTTAGTCACAACCCTTTAATAACACAAGGACAGAGAACATAAAGGCCTCAACTTAGAATTTATAGAAGTACTGAATACAATACCATACAATAGGTTGGGACGGTGGCCTGAAGCTTAAGCTGTTTGCCTTACAAACACAAGGTGAAGGGTTTGAGCCTCACAAGGGATAATTGGCTAAGCTTAATATGGCTCGTAAGGGCAGTTAGCTTAGTACTAATCTATGAACTATGGACAAGCTATAACAAAACTCACAGTATTTTGTCAGATGAGGTGGTATCAGTGAAAGAGGAAGAAAAATATAAAAGATTTGGGCTTTGGATGTTCAGCTGGATAATGTGGTACTTGGCCTAAATGCTAGATATTACTACACATTTTCATTTATATGGGCACTAGCTGACAGAGAAGAAATGTAATATTCAGCGAGTGGTTTCACAGCATCATCATCATCATAAGTGATTTCCCAGTACGGTGATTGTAAATAAGAGTAATGACGAAGAAAGTCCATGCAGAAATTTAAAATTAATAAGATCAATTGATGGTTCTGTGAGCCTAAGATATGCCACACTAATTAGTATAAACAGACACTGTGCCAGGCGGCTAATACAATGTCACCAGCCTTAGGATCACAGGAATTACAAGGAAGTCATGATGCATTTTCAGCTTCTAGGATAGCAAAGGAAGTCAGGGCTGGGTGAATTTGAAGATGACCATGCAGTCTTCAAGGTTAGTCTTGAAGGATGCAAGGGTGTCACCTTAACAAATAACAGCAGTATATTCCACAGATGGGGTAAACACGGTAATAAATGTGTCACTGCAGGGTGTTTCATTTGCATGTTGGTAGAAGGTAAAATCCTTAGACCTAGTATTAGCAGAGCTGTTTGCCTTACAAAGAAGGAAGAGATAAAGGAGGTTTTGGTCTTTGATGGAATAGAATGCAAGACGTAGAGACACAGATCTCCGCATAACAGCCTAAGAGCAACAGAGTACAGAGACTGGGCATACAGCCTGTCTTGTATTTCAGGGTTTTTAAACCAGTAATCTCCCTGGATCGTACCAGGGTGAAAGCCCGCAGTGGTGAGGATAATAACAGTAAATGACCACGGCACAGAAGATGGTGCTGGGCTCAGCAACCACACCATGCAAGCACATGCGCATCTATAACTTTATCTGGTAATCTGCAATATGTCTGAAAACAAAAAAACAAAATAAAAACTGTGCAACCATTAATGTGAAATGTGTGCCAGTCACAGGTAACAAGTTCAAAACAAGGCTCAGGCTACACTTTCAAAGGTAACAAACAGTGATACATTCAAAGTAGAGTATCAGGTATACAGCAATTAAATATTACAAGTCACTGAGACTAGAGATTTATATTGTACTACTGCAGAATACTATAGGCAATGTGCCTTATAAAACAATTCACTGAGCATTCCTACATATCCTAAAATAAATATAATATATATGAGAAGATAACAAATAACAGCATCATAATATAACCCGTGCCTAGACTCTTAATGGCTGTTATTCCTATAGATATAATAAAATATGTCCATATGTATGTATGCCTATGTGAGTGTGTGTGTGTTTATATATGTATTTGAGCTACTTCTAAAATATATGTGTGTTATACAATTATGTGTGCACTAACACACACACACACACACACACACACACACACACACACACACAGAAAACTATATTTCAAGTAGTACAGAAATTAGTAGTGATACCACACAGCATTTCTCCACCATACCTCTCAACCTCTTAGTAAAAAACATCTGGACAAAGCCTAAAGTAATGGGTGGACAAAGGCCCAAAAATAGGTAATGATTTTAAATACCACTCATAAATTTAGAAAGTTGCTAGAATAACACAATTTGTATTGACGTGCATTTTTCAGAAGGATATGAAGTCTGAAACTTCAGCATGTGTCATTATTTAGTCCCCTCAATTCACAGTGGTTTGCCAGAAAACCACAAATTTTATAAAAAACAGAAAAAATATGAGGCAAAAATCTGGACGGTTGAGAGGTATGTTCTCTACTTTAGTTTTATGTGAAACACCTTCCATGTAAGGTCTGAATGTCCTCAATATAGTTGAATAGCTCTTTATCAGATGATATAGTTTTCTCTCACATCCCAAAGGCATGTTAGAGATGAATTTGAGATCTTCCAGATAGCCAGCAGCGGTGTACCCTCTCTGCCTGGGTAAAGGTGTCTCTGCATCCTGTGACAGACTGGTGTCTTATTCAAGATTACTTTCTCTGCCTAGGTCTCAGTGACTGCCAGGATAGAATCCAGCTTCCTTTCAACCCTGAAATAGGCAAAGCAGGTACTAGAGAAAGATGACTATGAAGGAATATTTGTTTCACTCTAGATAGATGGATATTCCTGCACTTATTGAAGATCACATACAATGAAATACAAAATTTCAAGGTCAGAAAGGAGTTATTGTCATACTAGTTACAGCAGAAGCTGAGAAGTACATATGTTCGAAATATGCATAGTGCTGACTGCCATGAACTGAAATGTCTGTGAGACTGAATATAACATTTTACATTTTTTCACCAGCTTCAAAATATTTTACACAGGAGGGAGACAGTGCCTCACAACCCTATTATTACTTACCATCCTTTTCAGGTCTCATTGTTTTAAACTGAGAATAGTTGCATATCGAGGTATGTGGGAGGGGCACAGAAGGTTTGCCTTCCTACAAAAGTAGATGCCTACAACTTTTTGCTAATTCTCAGCAATATCAGGTATGTGAAATGCCAATATATTTGCTCATAAAGGTTTGGCATTGGGAGTTTGCATTTTTTTGTGAAAATAAACACACACACACACACACACACACACACACACACACACACACACACACACACACACACACACACACACACACACACCTTTTGCTGTCTCCAAGGAAATGAACAGTACTTTCTGTTTCCTACTATAATTCTCTATAAAATAAAAGAATATGTTATGATCTGTAAGAAATACACTAAAATAAACAAATTATACCAGATTTAATGGGAAAGAAGCATGGATATTTAGAGGTATAAAAATTCTCAGTAACAGTTAAACTCATGGTCCAAACTAAATACTACTCCTTCCTTGTGACCACAAAATTTCAGCTGCTGCCTTGTGAGAAAACAGTGCCATCTTCTTCTGGACAGCAAATACGGAGAAGTGATACAAGAATTAATACAAACTGTGCTAACATGCATTCCTGCAGCTAGATCCTGCAGGAAACCATCACCAGCACCTTCTTATATTAATGACTTGCTTCTATACAAAAGAAGAAAACCTTAGATTATTCTGCTACTGAATGAAATGTCAGTTAAGTTCACTGAACATAATACATGACTAAGGATTATTAGGGAATGCCAGAAGTAAAATAGTCCTGTTGACTTTGAGCATTTTATGATATAATGTAGGTCACACATTGAAAAGAGCTGACACACACTGCATAAAATGATAGAAAATCACACTGGTGCTGCAGTTATTGGGAAATAATACTTGAAATACCCATACAAATATTCCAGTGAATAGCCTGCCTGCTGCTCTTAAGAAATGCCTTATTTAAAGGAAAATTTCAGACTACCTTTGAGGTTTTCAACCAGTAACCTGCTAGTGAAAATACTGTAAAATTCTGGCTGATCTGGACACCTACATAAGACGGTCAGTCATGAAGTCACAACACATTAGCACTAGGAACAAACAGAATGCCCAACTCAGGTAAATACAACAGGTGTGAAGCTCATTAGTGAAGTCAGAGATGCACACACAACAGCAAGGGCCTGGTCAAGTGAAGGGCTCTATGGACCAGCAGACTAAGTTTTGAAAGACAGAGCAGTGTTCTATTTAAAGTCAAAGGAGGTTATAATATATGAATGTAACAAGTCATGCAGTATTATACAGTACCACAAATGTTTTCTAACAGGTCTGTGTAATGCTCATTTACCAATGTGTCCTGTGACAACAAGCTTCAGACAGTTGGAAAATGTAAGGAATGCTGAAGTAAGAGTATGTATTTTACAAGCAGTTGCTATTACCAGCGACTCTTATAACCAGGTATGATACAATCTACCTATAGCACAGCTACTTTCTTCCTGTACCTTTTCTCCATCAACAACATATTTGCTAAGGTCATACCACTGAACTTTCTGTGTTTCCCACTGTTAGTACCTTTTAGAGTAATCAAGACAGCATATCCTTCTATGAAACCACACTGATGGAATCCTTGCGGCTTGACCTTCATAAACTGAAAGCTTCTTTGAAACAAAATACTTTTGTACCACAGCACAAAGTTGGCAGTTAAGTCAATAAAATCTGCTATTTAGCAAATAGCACAATTCATGGCGTTCATGACATTCCCACAGCTGTAGCTGTACAACAGTAAAGTTAGTATCTATCTATCTAGCTATCTACCTACCTACCTACACTCACACACACAAGTGTGAGGGGGACATGAGAACTAGGTGTGCAGGAAGTGTATATATTATCAACATTATCAGTTAAAGATTTATTCATGAAGGGAGTCTTTAAATCATTTAACTCATTTCAGTGTCTTACACAGAAAGCAAACTCGTGTCTTATAAGAAACCTTGCCCTCATGGAACCCCAAACATGCGAAGTAGATAAGAACATAGGAACATACCAGCCATGAAATCACACAGACCATATGATGCTTAGCATATACACCTTTAAGCAGACACAATTAAAAGTTCTTGCCACCCTTTTCAAGAAAAGAATAATGCCCAACTCCCAAACTGTAACAGGGTCTTACAAGTTAACCTTTGTGTACATTTGTGTGCACTCATTCATGAATAAAATAATGGATGCACACCCCACCCCATCCCTGCAAAAACAATGAAGTAAAGGAATACGGTTTTATCATAATACGTTCATAGGTAGGTACTAGGCTATCTGCCCGAAGGCATTTATAAGCATATCCAAAATGTGTTGGCTTTCGCCGCCCCCTTAGATTAGTTCTCTGTGCCTCTGTCCAGCAGAGCCATTGAAGTGATCCCTGGGGTAAACATTCTGTTTTCCATCCACTTGTCAAGGTTTCTGTTGAAGAGGGTTAGCGAGGAGCTCTGCCTAATGCAGATTGGTAGTAGATAATCTGCTAATCACTGTGACCCTGGATGTTTGTGACATGTAAGAAATTTAAAGAGTTCCACTGATTTCCAGCTGCAGTAAGAACCAACAAAGAACTTTTTTGCAGGCTCTAGATGTAAATGTCCCTAACAATGAAGCACAGGTACATTATCTACTTTACGTCTTACAGAAATCTTTATAAAGGAAGACTTTAAATGACTTTGTTGGTTTGAAAGTCTCATATAAAAAGCAAATTACAAACTCATGTCTTATGAAATGCTTTCTCCCCAAGGGAACAACTTCAGTGAGTAAACCAGATGAATGGAAATTAATAATTTGTTCTCTTTCACATTAAAGTAACACTCTATTCAGCTGCATCTTATCTTTTGACTGTTCCACATAACACTCAAGAAGCAACACAGAGCAGTGAACTGTAATATAGCACATACATTTTTCAAAGGACACAAATGCGGTTGCAACTTATAAAGAATATGAAAAGTAATGCACTTAAGATAACCAGATAGCTATGTTAAGTTTCTTTTCCTTACATCATTAAATACATTTGACCAGATGCCAGACTTCATATTTAGCTGTAGCCTGTTGCACTTCAATTGGTTGCTTTTTCTGCTGAGCTGTTAACTATTACTGAATATTATGTGTGCCTGCCAAAGGAGAAGCACTGAACTCACCAGACATGAATAATTACTCAAGTGAGCGTCTCCATAGGTTCACAGGTAAGCACTATTAATGCAGCCCACAAGACCATTAAGGAGACTGTCATAGTTTCCTAACTGGCAAGAGTACTGCTTGTTATATGACAACTGAAATGAATAAGGCTCCAGACACAGATCATTTTCCTTATACTTTGTATTAAAAATCGAAACAGCAAATAGTTCCAATTCTGTTCAAAATGTTTAACTGCATTAACTCATAAAATCTTCCAAAGCTAGTTACGAAAACAAAATCGCCACTGATTCTAAAGACAACCACAAAGCATTCTATAGCTATGTCAAGAATCTCAATGGCAACACTCAGATCTGCTCTGAGTTACAGCACAATGGCACTAAATATACAGAACCAATTGATACTGCCAACATCCTGGCAGATAGGTTCAGTGCTAACTTTACCCCTCTCTCATCCCCTAAAGGACTTTACCCCATTCAGGTCCCCTAAAGGGCCCATCTCTATACCGGAAGAAAGCAAAGTACCTGTAATCACGGCTGCACAGGTAAAAAAAACACACTCTCCAAAGCCAAGAACACAGCATCCATGGGACCTGACAACATCCCAGGCTGCGTTCTACATGAACTACAGAATGAAATGGCACCCCACCTAAGTACCATGTTCAATCATAGCCTCACCTCAGGCTTTGTGCCCACTGTATGGCGCACAACAATGGTTATCCCACTCCACAAAGGGGGAGCCACCACGGATCCCAGGAACTACCGCCCCATTAGCCTGACGAGCCTGGTCTTCAAGGCTATGGAGCATATCATCATGGAACTTATAAACAATGACACTGGTAATCTCCAAACTCTGAACCTTACCCAGTTCGGGTTTGTAAAAAGCAGATCATGTCTCCTAAACCTGATAGACTTCTTTGAAGAGGTCACCAAAGCTGTAGATGAGGGTAAGGTGGTACACACAGCCTATCTAGATCTCGCCAAGGCTTTTGACACCATCCCCCACCCTGGAATTATAGACAAACTCACTAAACTAGGTATAAATCCCTATGTCACAAAATGGGTTGCCAACTGGCTCACTGACCGAACCCACATTGTGAAAGTAGCAGACTCTAAATCCATCTTCAGACCAGTGACAAGTGGAGTACCACAGGGTTCAGTCCTAGGTCCTCTCCTGTTTGGTAACTACTTCTCTGAAGTACAGGCTAACAAAGTTCGCAGATGACTGCAAACTAGGAGCCATAATCAAATCTCCTAATGATGTGGACATCCTACAAAAGGGCCTCACTGAGACAGATGCCTGGTGTCAAAGCCATGGCCTCAAGCTCAATGCCAAAAAGTGCATTGTCATCCCTTTTGGTAAAAACTCTGTACCCATGAACTACCACATAGGCGGTAGGCTACTTAACACCAAAAGTGTGATAAGAGACCTTGGGACACAGGTGGACAGTAGTCTCTCCTTTGATAATCACATTGCCACAGTAGTCAAGAAATCCTTCTACATGGCACACCTCATCACAAACGGTTTCTCATCCAGGAAAAAAGAGGTAATTGTTCCCCTCTGCTCATCAGATCCATTATAGAGTACAAAGCCCCTTTTGGTATATACCTCACAAGACATCTACAACAACTGGAAAGCCACAGAAATACCTCACAAAGAGGATTACCGGCCTCAAAGAGATGCCCTACTCAAACCGTCTTAAAAAACTCCAGCTTTACTCTGTCGCATATCGCCTACATATAAAGCTATGTCAAACCCAGAGCTGTTGGACATGCTGCACATAAAGAAATCCCAATCCCTCTGAGCTACATGCTCTAGGGACCTAAACCTTGTCACCACAATAAACAGAACATGCTGGAGGGATAGATTCCTGTCTCAGAGACTTCCCATACTCTGGAACAAACTACCTATCTATATCAAAAAAGCTCCTCATTAGCACTCTTCAAGAATCTTGATGATTGGATGGGAGATAGGAAATTCACCCTGGGGATCACTTCTGTGGCTGTGCTTGACAGGGGCACAGGAAAATAATTTTCTTGGGTGGCAAAAGCCAGGGTACCGTTTGGCTAGGCTTATATAGGCCCTAGGACCAATAGCTTAGTACCTACCTATGAACTATAATGGTGTAAGTGATAAATACATGACTCAATCTAAGATTTTTAAACTCTGATCAAACTCAGTCCTCTATCTATAAAATATTACTACCCCATATCTCTTGTTAATCTCAATAAGAAAATGTTTTCAATGATGCTTGCTAAAAAGATTTTAATTAATTGCAAACTACATTATTTCTAAATTCCATTCAGGAATTAAGGAATCAGGGCAGGCTTGAGTTTGAATTGTCTTGGAATCAGTCTTATGACATAATACAGCAGTAGCAAATCAACATGAAGTGTTCACACTGGATACAAGTAAAGCATTGATTAAGTTCATGTCTCCTTTTTATTCAAACTTTTGAATAAATTTTCATTTCAAAAAGACTGTACTCAAGCCATGAAAGCCTTATAATTTATGTTCTGCTTGCATCACAATTAATGGCAAGGCTTTACCACCTCTAGAAATACCTTACAAGTGGCACTCTTTATTGTCTCTTCAAACCATTTTTCTCTAAAGTTTTGTGGAAACCTTTGATATTGGGGATAAAAGTTTTCAACTCCCGGCTCATGGCTCAAGCAGTGGATTTTCAGTGCCAGCTGGATGAGAATTTAATATGCAATGAAAACAGTGGAATTAATAAGACTAATAGTGATGAACATCTATCCTTCGTAACAATTGATAGAGCTGAAATGACTGCATTAGAAGCTGAAGATTCTTCAGAGATGGTCAGCAAAGATATTCTTGTAATTGGAGATTCAGTTATAAGAGGAACTGATACATATATTTGCAGAGATGATAATGAACATCGAGTAGTATTATGCTTGCCAGGAGCAAAAATAGAAGATGTGAAACAAGCCTTGGAACACCTTAATGTAAGGAAGTGTGGATCTGTTTTTATTCATGTTGGTACAAATTATGTCACCAACAAAGATTCTCTGTTAGTCGGGAACTGACAGCCCTCCTAGATAGTATAGCTTGTACTGGTGTTAGGACATATTTTTCACAAATCACCTATAGAAAGTATAGTCAGGTCACTGTGAATGAAAAGAGTTTTTGGATAAACAACTACATGGAAAAAATGTCCTGTTTTAAAAAATGGAAATGTATAGAGCATCCAAGCCTTCTTTTGGGCACACATGTTCAGACAGGATGGTGTGCATTTGTCTAGATCAGGGAAGAGAATTTTTGCAGCAGATATTTTGCAATATTTTACAAACACTAGCCAGGATTTTTGCCAGGTCAAAAATGTAACAGTTCACAGATAGTAACATTTGATGCATCCCTGATGGTTGTTAATGCTAGAAGCATCAATAAAGTGTTTTTATTAGAAAATTTGCTATGTTCCCACAAGATTGATGTTGTTATAGTTTGTGAAACGTGGTTAAAGAACAATGACTGGAAACCAGTTCTGTTAGGGTATAAATGTTTTTACTGTAACAGACATTCTAACAAAAAATCAGGTGGAGGTGTTATGATAGGCATTAAAGATAGCTATAAGACTTTTGATTATTACATGTTCAATGATAATACCAATACTATAGACTGTGTAACTGTGACAATAAAGACAACCCTGGAACATTTAACAACTGTTGGAGTGTACAGACCACCAAAGTCAAGTGCAGATGACCTAGAGGAAATCATACATTTCTTACATGAAACACAGGAGGGAAGAATAACATTAGCTGGGGACTTAAATTTACCAGAAACAGACTGGAATAATATTGATTCAACAGTAGTAAGGAAATTATTCAAAGAGTATATTCAGGAACAACAAATGCTTCAGATTGTAGAAAAAACCTATCAGGGGATGGAATATACTAGATATTGTTTGTGTTCCTAAAGAAATTACTGTAACTTCAAGTCAAGTTTTACCACCACTGATGTGCAGTGATCATGGGGTCATAAAGGTTAATTTGTTGCTAGATAATTTTGCCAAACTGAAATCTAAGCCAATGCACAGAAGGTTAATTACAGATTATAGGGAAGCAAAACAGTTACTATATAAAACTAACTGGAGTCAGGTGTTCAGTGGAAAAACTGCAGATGGAATGTGGAAAGTTTTGAAAGAGTCAAAAAAAATGTTTAACATCAGGATCTAGGCACGTAACATCAGGGGGGTATATTTCCCTAAGAACAAGATACCCGATTAAGATGAGAGACAAAAAATATAAGAAATGGAAGAGAGGTTGAACTACAACTTTGAAAACTGAAATAAACAAGCTGGACAAACAGCTTAAGCATAGTGTTAGACAAGATCAAGAACAATTTGAAGAAAATTTATATAAAGATATTGAGCATAATAGGAAACCTTTTTATAGATACATAAGATGTGGAAGGAGTAAAGATATACAAATTGATAAACTCTGTGCAGATTCTAAAATTTATTCTTAAGCACAACAGATTATATATATATTTACAAAATCTTATGCAAAACAGTTTGGCTCCACAAAAGGGGTGGTAAGTTGTTCTAGTAACATCCAGATAACCCCAGATACTGGAATCAAATTAGATTATACTGAAAAAGAACTGTGCAAACTGGATCCAAATAAAGTGCAGGGAGGAGACGGAATAAGTAACAATGATTTGAGAACACTTAAGCAAGAACTTACACTGCCATTACATCTATTATTCACTAGGTCATAAAAATATGGGGAGATTCCTCAAGATTGGAGACATGCACTTATTAAACCTGTCTTTAAGGGAAATGGGAGTAGGACAGACCCAGAATCATAGAGACCCTTAAGTCTACTTTCATGTTGTGGAAAAATAATGGAGAAGGTAATACTGGATAAGTTATTGTCGGAACTGGATAGGTTGGGACTTGAAACCATATATCAGCATGCATATGTTGAAAATAGATCTATTACCACCTGTAACATGATGTTCTATAACAATATAATAACAGCTATGAATGAAAAATTGTGCTGTGATGTGATTTATAGAGATTTAACTTCAGCATTTGACAGGGTCATGCACAAAACACTGATCAATACATTAGTACAACTAGGTATTGATGTACTGTTGATAAGATGGATAGCTGCATGGATTACAAATAGGACATGGCAAGTATCACACACTAACTGGACAGGTGAAATCCTTGGTTACAGTCAAGAAGTCCCACAGGGCTCTGTACTAGGCCCTTACTTGTTTAGAGTGTATCTTTCAGACCTTACTTTTTCATCTGAGGTTTTCTACAATCTATATGCTGACGACCTGAAATTGGGTAAACTGATTACAAGTGTTACAGATAAGGCATGTCTGCAAAATAATTTGACTAAATTGACCATTTGGGCACAGGAGAATAATATGTTGATAAATACATCAAAAACTAAGCATATGAGATTTGGGAGACATAAACTGAAAGGTGAATATTTAATACAGCACACAGTGATTGAAACCGGAGACTCATTTAAGGACCTGGCTAGATGGGTAGATTCAGCTATGAGTTTTTCTAATCATATCAACCAATTGGCTATGATAGTTATAGAACTATAGGTTGTATAAAAAGATTTATAAAGTCTAGGAAATTAAACATAATTAAGTCATTGTTTGTTAGTTACATTAGACCCAAACTTGAGTATGGAAAAACAATATGGAAACCCTATAGGAAAACAAGCATGAATAAACTGGAAAGAGTTCAGCGGAAATATAATAAGGGTATCCATGAATGTGAAAATCTAAGTTATTATGAAAGACTAAAATATCTGAACTTGTACAGTGTCTCTTACAGATATTTAAGAGGAGATCGTATTCAGGTATATAAGGCATTTAGGGACAACTACCTCTGGGAATGTTTGGGCTTATCAAAAAGTACTAGAGAATTGTCAGATAACCTATGTAGAAGATTCTATAGGAATGAGAAATGTACTAATTGGTTCTCTGACAGAGTAGCTGATGCTTGGAACAGACTAACAAATTACATTAAAGCAAGTACTAGTTTAGATATTTTTAAGAACAGCCTAGACATTTATTATGGGAACAAGTGTTTTGGCATATTGGCAAGCTAGAAGGGCTTTAATGCCTGTGCTTGAAACATTTGTATGTATGTATGTATGTGTTAATTGATAAGTCTGTGACATGACCATCCATTATAAACTGCAGTGTACACAGATGTAGACATGGTTGTGTGAATTTGGATTCAAATCATTTAGTTGAAATTTGTAAATGTCATACCACAAATGATCACATTTAAAATTTGTGAAGCAGAAAACACCGAACAATGAAAAACCCCCCACAGAAAACAGCTTTTGTTTTTTCCAGGTTCATGCCCCTTTGTACCCCCCAAGAGGCACACAATCCAGCTAATTATGTACACTAGCTCTGAAACTGTACTACAGTGGGGGAAAGGGTAATTTCTCCCATCGACATTGCTCTGCAATTTCATGCAGATATTTTAATTTTTTTTCCAATGAGTCAAGGTTTTGTGCTTTGATGTTTATGATGCAAATCTGGTTTGGCATTTAAAGATTTTGATGAAATGATGAGTTCCTGTGACTTCCTGCAACAATTAACTTAGCCTATTTCGCTGTGGCTATGCTTTTTAGTGCTAAATAGTTTACATACAATGTTGACTGATAAACAACTGCACCCGTCATGTAGAAATACTAGATGAATTCCATTGCACACCTGAATCCTTGCATTCCCTGTTGTTGCCTATGTTGGCTGGCTGATTCCTTCTCAGTGTGATTTGCGGATTGCTGTGTTCCCCTGTCCTGATTTATTTTTATATTTGTTAACCATGGTAGAACTCTTTTCCAAATGGAGTGTTTTTATCTTTAGCTGTGGCTAATTTTCAGCCATACTGCCTGTCAGTACCTTTATGCTATATTTTCTCCCACCCATATTACTCGGTAAGCACACTATCACTTAAATTATCAACATAGGCACATAACATACTCCCAAAATAGATACACAGGTAACATGACTCTCATCAACTATAAGAAGATCTAATTAAAATAAGCTCCTAACAATGACATAAGACCCAGCCCAAAAACACCATACCTTTAACTACTAAATTTGAAACCACATTAAAAAGTATATTTATTTGCATTACAGACCATTTTGATAAAATATTCCACTGATACTTACATTAAATAAAAAAATATACCTCTGTACTACATCCTTAAACAATACATGCTTTTGTGCATGCTCTTTTATCTCTACCAGTACACACAAAAAAATCAAATACCAACAATACAATGAAACAGCAAACATTGGGTTTAGTATTTTTCTTCACTGCCCTTGTAAGCACCAATTTACTTACTAAACTCCCTACTGGCTTTTAACCGTATTACAAACTCTGGGAACAAGACATCTCCTACTTTCCCACAACTGGAATACCTCGAAGCTAGCAAGAATGTATGTAGCTACCACAAATGAAATACTAGTACATAGAACTTATAGTCTAGCAATGAACAGAACTATCATAAACAACCTAGTTCCTTCAACATTATTTACATCATTCTCAATAACAAAAGCCGGGAACACGGAGTCAAACTTAGGACTTCCAATCACAACACACACAAACAATCCTTTCAGTTACCAGAAACCAGTCTCTCTCTAGACAGCACTAATAAATAAAACATTATAAGCAAGTGGGCAACCTTGGACACTTTGGTAATACAGATCACCATTATCATCAACCCCATTTTCTACCTGGGGATGGGGTATTGTTTCAATGGTCACCATCTCTCTCTCAGTTCAATACCACACTCTTACCTATTTCAGTGGTCATGGCTGACTATCACAGCTTTTCTCTCACACAATCCATCCATTTCTTTGCGCAATGCTCTGGTTTCCTCTTGCCTTCTTAATGTCTCTCCCAAATCTTCTCTCCTGCACATTTGGCCAAACCACAGTAATCTGTTCTCTCTCACCTTCTTTGCAGTTGGAGCTACTTCGGCTTCTGCTCTGATGTCCTCATTTCTTCATCTGTGTCCAGAGCGGACATCCCCCCAGCCATCTCTGGCACTCCATCTTCACTGTTCAGGTATCAGTATCACACAGTAGCACTGGTCACATCACTGCTTTGTACACAATGCTTTTCTACTTCTTTGGCCTTCTTCTATCACAATGACACTCTGTGCCAGTTGGTTGCAGTCTCTCTCATTCTAGCTCTGATCTTCTCATTCAGGCTTCCCTTATCCTCAATCACCTCTCCCGGATACTTGAAGCTCTTTGTTTTCCTTCTATCTACATTTTCATCATCTGATTTCCCCCATTTGCTACCATGACAACTGTCTTCTCTGTACAGTTTCATTCTGTGTGCCTTCAGTTTTGAATTCCAGTCCCCTATCATTTGCTGAAGTTCTCTTTCAGGGTTTGCTTGTAATTCATCATCATCTTCATAGAATTGATCTGGGTAATTTACAGGAGCTCCACAATATTTGCAATTACCAAATCTTGGCCTAAGGGCCAATATTTTGCATCATGATTCTTAAAAGAGACTTACTAATACTTTTCAACAACATTTTAAGACATTGTATAGGAGGAGGTGTGTTTTTTTTTAAATAATATTTTCAGTAGGCCTAACAGGAGAAAAATAATTCCTCTGGAACTGATAATAACCCAAACTGGGTTGTACCACAAGTGACATTTGGAACATTGCTGTATTGGACATCCACTCTATCAACAACCATAAGCCCCTTTTTACCACTATATTGAACCCTCACATCAAAGTCTTATAAATCTAGGCTCATTATACTTAATAGGGTTGGCTAAACAAAATGCACCTTAATATACACTGTATGGCCATTGTCTAATTCTTTTGGTAAAGCAACTTACAAGAACCTGTGCAGAAGTTCCACTTCTTCCACTCTGGATTCATTTATTAAAACATTCTCTAAAAATTCAAACATGACTTTTTTACCCAATAGCCTAAGTGATTACAACCTAATTATAAATCGTTAATTACTCAAAGTCACATATTTCAGCATAACAAATTCTCAACTCAGAGATGAATGGAATTAACTGGAATGTAATCATAAGTCATAGATAACCAAAGACAACCCTTACTGAACTCTATAATACAGGAGAGTCTGTTCAAAATAGTGCATTCTCTCTAACAATGAGATGCCAAATACTTATGCTTCACTGATGCACATCATTAAAAGTAAACATAAGATGGAAAGACAGTTTGTGGAGACAGTGTGGCAACTGCCTCATATACACGGACGGCCCTCTACTACAACCACCTAGGAACACAATATGTGAGAGACGCAATTACATTAAGAAACTAGAATCCTTGCTGTCTCAATGACAAGCCAGTGCATCTGGCACTGAGAAGGTTGTCTGATCAAGCACCACAAACCCCACACCCTTAACACCACCCACACTTGTACAACACTCTCCCACATATGTGGAGGTTCTCAACAAAATACATAGCTAAACAAGAGAGACCTCCGAGGAAAAGCACACACGCACACATCACAACAACAACACCAAGCAACACACATAGTACACACGCTTGTGTCTCACAGCTTCTAAGGCCCATCCACAAATCCAACATACTAGTCATAGGAGACTCTATCGTGAGACACACAGATGTGCTCCTCACCAGGCCACACAAGGAGAAAATCATGGTAAGTTACATGTCAGGAGCTAGAATCCACCATATCACACACACACTCAAGTTATTCAACAGGTACTGTTATGACTCCATACTCCATGTTGGTGTGAATGACTTGAGACATACGGACTATAAGAAGAGACATGATTGAGCTTGCTGTATATGTGTCCCAGGCAGGTACGTCCCTAGCCTTAAGCAGCATCCTACTGTTACCCAGAATGATGCCTCAATACAAGCAGAAAATTATTGAATTTAACAATTGGCTTAGTTTCTGGTGTCATTCCAAGGGGATCCAGTACCTGACAGCCAGGGAGGACACGAATGACAGACTATGATGCTTTCCAGAGATGGCCTTTATCTGTCTCCCCTGGGCTTCAGGATTCTGGCAAAGGCTCTTGCCTCCCCCATAGTGCCTTTTTTTAGGCAAAGTCATGAGGACAAAATTACCAATGTGAAAAATTCTTCTAAACAAAATTTAAAGGTCATGCTGCTAAACGCTAGGAGTTAACATGAAACTGCACTCATTGCAAGCATTCCTCATCCTGGAAGATGCTGACATTTGTGCAGTCACTGAAATGTGGTTCAAAGCTCCGGAGAGCAACCCCGCCTTTCCAGGTTACTTGTTCTATCATACTTTCAGACCCCAAACAGAGGGATACAAAGCCAAAGGAGGTGGAGGTTCAATATTTATCAAAGACATACACACCTCCAGGCAGTGTAAACAGTATGGCACACATGAGACACTCCAGGTACAGTTAACTGTTCACAAAACACCTATTCAAATCATAGCTAACTAAAGTCCCCCAACCATGACTCAGGACAGCCACTCTACCGATCTGGACTTACTTGAATCTATCAAGACTCAACCCTCTACACTGATCCTGGGTGACTTTAACTACCCAGCCATAGAGTGGAAGACCTATTCTAGCTCAAACACGAACACCCAGAGATTCCTTGACTTCATCAATGCCAATCCATTGGATCAGCTGGTCGACACCCCCACAAGAGGTGAAAATATCCTGGACCTGGTACTAACCAACATGAGTAGCCACTGTAGCACCCCTACAGTGTCATCCTCCTTAGTAAGATCCTACCATAAAGCCATCACTTTTAAAGTTACCTTCTTCCTTGCCCCCCCCCTCCCTTGCCAGGATCAAACAAAAAACATTTCCAATGCTGGCCACAATCTCCTGAGAGCAGGTATAAGCAGCTTCACAGCCACCTTCCCTTCAGTTAGAACTAACACTAATGTCCAAGTCTACACCATAAATCTGTATGAGCACTTATATAGCTGCATGGACTCAGCAATACCTGACAGAACCATATCACCTTCCTCAAGGAAGAGCAAACCTGTCTGATTGACAGCAGCAATAAACAAACTGTATAATAAAAGGGAAAAAAAATTGCTGTCCAGGACGAAGAAGGCTCAGGTGCCAAGTTGGAAGCAATCTCTCCTTTGTCTAAACAAACAAATAAGGTCAATGGTGAAATCCTCTAAGGCTAACTTCGAGTCCAAATTGGCCACATTTACTAAGAACAATCACAAGACCTTCTTCACATAAGTCTGCAATAACACCCAAATCTGCTCTTAAATGGTGGTCAACACTGCCATATACACAAACTCTGTAGATATAGCCAACCTGCTGACAGACAGGTTTGGTGAAAACTTCACCCTCCCTACGCCCACCACAAGTAAATCAGGGCATCCCCAGCACCTGCCTCCCTCCTCTCATCACCAGGGAGAAGGTCTTTAATGCCCTCTTAAAGGCAAAAAATACAGCCTCCATGGGATCTGACAACATCCCTGGCTGTGTCCTACATTAACTCGGACACCCTATTCAACCAAAGCCTGAGCACAGGCATTGTCCCAGCCAAATGAAGGATAGCCACTGTCATCCCTCTACAAAAAGGTACAGCATCCACCAAACCAGGCAATTATAGGTCCATCAGCCTAACTAGCCTGATCTGCAAGGCCATGGAATGCATTATCATGGACTTTATAAACAATGACATTAGCAACCTCCAGACACTTGACCTCACACAGTTTGGTTTTGTCAAAGGGAGATCATGCCTATTAAACCTGGTCAACTTCTTTGAAACAGTCACCAACGCCAAGGATAAGGGAAAGATGGTGCACAACACCTACCATGACCTAGCGAAAGCCTTCAACACTATTCCCCACTCGGTCATAGCAGTAAACTCTCCCAGCTAGCCAACAGCCTGTATGTTACCAGATTGGTAGCTAACTGGCTCACTGATAGAACCTACTCAGTCAAAATAGCAGAAGCCACCTCTAGTAGTAGACCTGTAAAGAGTGGTGTACCCCAGGGATCAGTCTTGGGGCCTCTAATATTTGGGATATAAGTTTCTGAGGTGCAAGCCAAAACCAGAGGTCTATGTCTGATCAAGTTTGCAGATGACTGCAAACTGGTTACTTTCTTAAATTCCCCTAGTCATGTGAACATCCTCCAAGAGGGCCTTACCCAAACTAATGACTCGTGACAGAAGCATGGCCTCAAACTGAATGCCAAGAAGTGCATCATTATCCCCTTAGTGGAAAATGGTGTCCCCACTAGTTATCACATTGATAACAATGTACTAAGCATGCAATCAGTCATGGGGGACTTGGGCACCCAGGTTGACAGCAACCTGACTTCTGACCATATTGCCTCCGTTGTATGGAAGGCTTTCTACATGGCTCACCCCATAAGTAAGGGTATTTCATCCAGGAACAAGGAGATTATCCCTGTATTCTTCCCTTATCAGACCCATTAACAAGTACAATGCCCCCTTCAGCATGTACCTTGCAAAGCACAAGCAGCAGCTATAGAGACCACAGAGGTTCCTGACCAGGAAAACCCAGGGTCTCAAACACCTATTCTATACAGGTAGGCTAAAATCCCTGTCCCTCTACTCAAGTCTCATACAGACTGCTCAAAGGTGACCTGTGTCTGGCATACAAGGCCTTCTCAGACCCAGCCTTGATGGAGTTGCTGCATATCTGTAAGTGAAACTCCACCCACGCAACCTGCACGCAAGACCTCAACCTGGTCTGTGACATTAACAGAACTTGTTGGAAGGATAGATTTGCATCCCGAAGACTTCCCGATCTTTGGAATAGACTACCTATTCATGTCAAGCAGAGTATTTCACTAGCCCTCTTTAAGAGGAACCTGGATGACTGGATGGGAAAAGGAAAATATATCCTAGGATTCCACCTGTGTCCCTGCTGGACATGGGAAACAGGTCCTGATTTTGTGGGAACATGGGTAAAATTCTTGACTAGGCTTATAAGGCCCTCCAGGTCACTCTAGCCTAGTATCATCCTATGAACCTATGAAGCTGTGGAAAGTTGATCCTACGAATGCCAACAAAAGATCGCTTTTCAAGCAAAAGGGTGACATTACAACAAATGCAGCCATAGCTACATACATACAAAATGAACAATTTTGTGCCAGGGTGCACCAAAACAATTCTGACACACACTCATAAGATTTGCAAATAATCTAATTTAACCAATGAAACTACTACTTTCTACATCCATAGAACCCATCATCACAAATCCCCAACTCCAACACAGCTACTGGAATCTACAAAGAAAACATTCCTCTTAATTTATTAAAGCTACCTCCCTTCTACATTAAGAATATTACTTTCAAATATGAACAGGGGTTGCTAGAAAATGCTGGCACACAAATCAAATGCATACATACATATGTAGACACAGGCACACATACATATTTATCTATAACTATATAAGGAAGGTTTTTCACCCAAAACAATTGGCTCACAAATAGTTGAAGAAGAATCACACCTATGCAAGTACTAACAGCAGAATTGCAGCAAATGTGATGAAAATGCAAGCGATTGGACCACTCTTCTTTGGTATTTACTTCTCAAAAGTCAAATGAAATGTCAATTTGCAGTAAACTCTCCAGAGGACACCAGTTTCCTACAAGAAGGCCTGTTCCAAACAAACAGCTGGTGTGTCAACCATGGATTAAAAAAAAAAAAGAAAAGAAAAAGAAAACCTGCATTTACATTCTCTACACTCCCTTACTTAGATAAAACTCCAAGGTCACACAACAAAGACCAAGCAGCATGCTCCACCAGTGCACCGTGGTAGACAAAATGATCAATGATCAGTTGACTGACAGCATTACACCTTCTTTATGGACATGCATTCATCTGACCAAAGTCGCAGCTGAAAAGGATCCATGGGCCAGTTCACTTAGCAGGTTAACAAATGACAAATGCATTTCATTTTCCAAACATGGATGCAGTCATGCTTTGACAACTCAGCATTTAAAACTATTACTTTTGATCACTTATGTTTTTAAAGTCATCAGCTGTTTAGAATTTGCCTGTAGTATATACACAGCACACTCTGTAGCAGATGCATTATATGCGTTCTTTACAATACGTCAAAAGACCAAAAGCTATTGCTAGGGCATGTTACCACCATCAACAACATATCTACAGTCTATCTGAATATGACAAGGATGTAACTTTATAAGTAAGAAACAGATTTTATTGTCCCATCACTAAAAAGAGATATTACAGCACAGAGCAAGATGAGTGTAGAATCAAGTTTGTGTTTATAGGATCAGCTGCACAGTATGTAGAACATTTTACATAGACAAGACTATCAATGCTTTATAGGTAGCACTTATTTGACATCTGACTAAAAGATTTTAAGCCACTAGCCAAACATGCTCTAAGCAGCAGAAACAGAGAAAATTATGCTCCATGTAGTGGAGAAAGAAACAACTGACCCATTTGAAGTCAACACAGGAGCTACACTTGAGAAAAAGGAAGCAGAGTGGCAGATTCACCTAAAAGCTTACCGACACTCAGGACAGAAGAAAAGTGCTCCATCAAATCTGTATTTGAACTTAAAAAAAATGAGACCATAAAAAGGTTTTTATTAACAGAAGCATTTTTCTTCATAGTCCTTCACTGGATGCATTATCTGTTTTTAAATTGGATTTTATTCATGTAGGTTAACGATGACAGGGCCCGGATGAAAAAATTAGGTAAATTAACATCACGGACCATAGCTCTCAAACAATCAGAGACAAATCTCAACAGAATCAGGGACAAGTCCAAAAATAATCAGGGACACTTGAAGAACTCAAATGTTGATTTTTGGGGAGGAGATAAAGCCCCCAATACCTCCCATGCAGGTGGCTTTAGTACTGCATATGGCAGATTTCACTTCTCTGCATAACTTTGCTGCTTCACACCTTAATACTTCTATGCTGTTCACTTCCTTTTAAAGCCTAGAAGGCCAGTAAGTGAAGCGTCAGAACTTCTGTGAAATCATAAGCTCAAATTTTACAATACATTTTATAATGGCAAATTCGTAATTTAAAAAAAAAATAATAATTTCAGTTTGAATTTACTGCTGTACAATTACAGGAGCTGACACAGTATGACAAATTATTAGTCATACTGCTATTCTACTGATCATAACTTCTTTTCTGACTTCAAAAGAATATCAGATAACGTTAAAATAAGGATAAACCATATCTAGGAGTGAGCTAGTGTCTAAAATGAATCATGCAACACCAAGGCCTAACCTGCTCTCTTATATTGTATAATCAAGCAAGAAAATGAGGCAGGCGTCATATCATTTGCACGCTGTTAATGACACTGTAAAGGATGCACTTGGAAATGATGTAAAAAATACATGCATACTAATGATAAAACTAAATGGGCGCATGTTAATCAGCAGCAAATACAAGGAAACAAAACTGACGACAATCACTCTGTTTTCATGCAGTCAAAACTTAAATTACTTTCCACTTCCTGGTTTACAAACACCTATACCTGCCATAAATAGATATGTACACACCACCACACAGGCATAAAATTGCATGTAGCTTATGCAGAATAATTTCATGTTAACATATTTTTAATTATCAGTACCCAGCTTGTCTGCTGACTTAATTTTGCAATTCATGTTTAAATTTACAGTTCGATAGCGATTTGCAGTTCACTTACCCATTTATTACTGTGTGCAAATATGTACTTTTAAGTACAATTCTGTTTGATTTATAAAGCTTTCTCTGCCAATTGACTGAAAAAACAAATATTGCAGATGTTTCAGTGACACAGAGGTTTTATCCCGGACTGCACTACAATGATCCGAATTCAACTACTGGGCCCTGGTAGTAGTAGCTATGAAAATGGAAGGAGTGGCCAAATCCAGTTTAACCACCCCTGAAGGAGAAAGCAATGAGGATTCTGTTACAAGAGTGTTGTTTATTGGACAGCAGGAGCACAGTTTCACATTCGGAGAGCCACAGCATACACAGAATGCAGAAGAACTGCACTTTTCCAATAGATTTGTTGGAGGAACAAATTGGTAGATTAGGTGAGAGGCAAAAGTAGGTAAACTGGGTGTGTCAATACAATTCTGACATCTTGCACAGCTTGCAGAACACATTTTTTTGCCAAGCATAATTGGGAAGGAAGCTAACTGCATACTAACACGAAGAACATCAGCATATTGCAGGGGTACAGTATGTACACAGACATACTACAAGTTCCAGTAGAAATACATGGAGCAGTCTGCCTGAGGAAGGCTGCAGTGTGAGCGAAACAAGTTACAAAAGCTAGAACTGCTGATTTTAAATATTAACATATATGGAGGTAGATATGAAAGTATCTTGTTTTGTTTTGATTAATAAAAATAAATAATGATTGATGGTCTGCGATATACTAAAATACACAAAACATATACACTTCTCAAGGTTGCTATCATATCTTTACAATCAGAAAGCTTTTATTACAGAACAGAGATTAACCAGATATGCTACATGACAATGTTTCTGTCATGACTCTTTTCTTGAGTTTAAAAGTAGCTGGATGTTTAACCTGTTGCAGAAAGTAATTTGATTAATCATAGCTCCATGTTTACAGAATTTAATAATAAAGTAGCATTTGGTATGAAAAGATTTCTCAGGGATATAATACTGGGAGTGTTGTGAAGGGCAGATAAATAGCAAAGACACAAATACAGTATGAGGGAAGGTTGAAATGTGCTGCAGTACTTAGGAATAATTCCCTATGTATCAGATAAGAACACAATGTGCAGTCACAGGGCCAATGGAGAGAAAAGCAAGGGGTGGACGAATTAGGCACTCACAGTTAACTCCACATGCTCAACATATGTGAAGCGGATACCAACTGCTGCCTTACTAATAAAGCAACACAGTCAGTACTCCAAGCAATTAGATGTTTATCTTCAACGTTGACAGAAATGTTGTAGTGTTGTTGTTCATGGGTTTCTCATTACTGTTCTACTTTTAGTGCTGTGTTGTAGAAATATGACTAAATCTGTGTCAACAATTCTATCATCTTTGTTCAAGATTTATGAAGCTGGCGCCAGGTATTCTCATCAACACAGACATATGCAGTAGCATTACATGAGCTGAGTTAAGATGAGCTTTAGGTAATAAAAGAAAGGAAAGACCCAAGCTCTGAGAATAACAACACATTTCCATGGCAAAGTCTTCCTGGTATAACATTCATGAGCACATTATAAGTGTTAATGAAAACTTTCCTGGAAGTCCCAAGGTCGAATTCAAAGGCATTTATCTATATACTGTTACATGTACAAGCCTATGAAGACTCCTTATTTCACCAATACATCTCAGGCATTACGGTTTATCCTCACTTATGATACATTTCACAGTATACGTCTTTCACTACCCCAGGCATTATTAGTTGCACAGTACTTCTGTATAAGGAATAAGAGTCTTAGCAGTGTTTTACCCTGCTGTGATCTCCATCTGCTCTGCAATTCACACACAGTGGCTGAAGCTTAACATCACAAACTATTTACTTGCAGTCATAATGTAACCTTCATAACGGAGTTTCCATAACCACAGTATACATCAGACAGAGGCAGGCCAAATCAGTAGCAGCTGTCCATTACACACAATCTTTTAAATGCCCTAAACTGTCTTAGTATTACGCATCAAAATATATTCCTGAGTTTTAAGTATATTTATTTCTACCACCTAGAGAGGATCCAAGATGCATTTGATGAACCCACATCATTACGTAGCACTGTAACACTATGAAACTTCAGTGCACTGGTATTCCCCAGCCCCCAGCGCGCGCGCACACACACACACACACACACACACACACACACACACAGAGAAAGTAGCTAATTTGCTGAGACAGCTAGGTCATTAGTGTGAGAAATGTGCAAATTTCCCTTAGGCTTCTACTGATGGTCATCTTGTCTCTATTCAACCTCCCACAGCTGTGCTCTAAAATATGGTAAGGTGTTACTTCCTCCGAGAGCCTAAAGTAAGTTTGTCTACTTATCTGTCTATCTGTTACATAAGTGCCTTTTACATGATCCTTTTAGTAGAGAGGTTTTGTCGTGACAGTGCATTTCTGACAGCCCATGTTTAACAAATGACTTGAGCACCTGAAAGGGAGTGAACAGTTAAGAGCATTGACCAATTAATGAGGATGGTTTAAGTCACATGACTGCTGGGATGCCCACATGTGATGTTTAGTGGAAAGTTCAAACACAGCAGTATTACTTACTGGTAAAGTTTGCTGCAGATGGACTTCAGGATAGCAAACATACAAAAGGGTGTATATCACAGCAATGTACATTATACATATGTCACTAGGGTGAATCATGAGTAAAAAAAAAAAAATGTAAAACCTTCAATGCCGATTCACAAGAATGTCTCAATATCCTATTACCTTCCTAGGCCACTACTGATCTTAGCAAACTATAAGTGCCCATCAAGTCTCTTGTGTAATGCACTGAAAGTAGGCAGCAGTGTGGCACATATTCCTTATGGCAATGATGCGATAACTATGGTAGGGCACCATCTTTTAAATGCAGTATGTACTGGCTTTCACAAAGATGGAATAACATGCAAAGGTACTGCCTTTTTAGATGATCAAGGCAGGATATATTTCCTACTGCCTACTACACTATATAGACACAAATTTTGATATTCATAAAGAATCTGATATATTTAGTAACAGTGGAAAAAAAATAAAGGAACTCCACAAACCCCAGCAACAAGGGATTGTACTCAGTCATGGTCCAAAATGTCTCCCTCAAGCAAATCTGACTTCTAAAACTTCTAAAATGAGGAGAAGAAGGACAAGATGTGAAAGACGGAGGAAAACAGGAACTAGAGCTGGAATCCATGTCAGGCTAAACAACAACCCACAGAGGCCTCCACTTCCATCTATGCTGCTGGCCAGTGTTCAGCCTCCTGGACAACAAAAAAACCATGAGGCACATCCCCCTCTCACAATCAAAGAAGAAAGGGTGAAGAGCACCAAATTCCTGGGGGTGCATATCACAGAAGACTTGACATGGTCGATTAGCACAAATCACATTGTCAAGACGGCACAACAAAGGCTCCGCTTCCTGTGCAGGTTGAAGAGAGCAAAGATTTCATTTTCGGTCCTCACAACCTTCTACAGAGGCACCATTGACAGCATCTTGACAAGCATTATCACAGTATGGTACAGGAACTGCAATGCTACAGATCATAAGGCTCTCCAAAGGGCGGTGAAGGTGGCAGAGAGGATCACCAGGTCCACGCTTTCATCTATACAGGATCTGCACTCTGCAATGTGTCTCGACAGAGTTACAAAGACTGCCACAGTCCAAACCCAGCCATCTCAGGGACTGTTCTTCTGCTCGACTTCAGGCAAGCACTACAGAAGTATACATTGTAAAATGTCTAGATTCAGAAACAGCTTCTTTCCTCAGTCTATCAGACTACTAAACTTTAGTAGCACTGCAAGCCAACAGGTCACCTAGTCAGAAGCCACACAGTCTGAAGGGAATCTGTTTCCTTAAAGTGCAATCAACCTACTGTTAGGTTCTTCTCACCTGTGCAATAGCTCTTTGAAAGTTTCTCACTTTTTTGTGCAATAACTCAAAGAACAAGTTAATTCCGTACATTTGAAAGTGCTCTAGTCTTATAAGGCTCAAGTCTCACCTGTGCAATATATCTAACTGTGCAATACTAAGTGCTACTATTTGAGAGAGACAGAAAAATGTAATTATGTCCTACCGTCATGTCAATGTTACAAATATTTTTTGGTATACCTGTTATAACATTTATATTTATTGTCTGCACATAGAGCTTGAAGCAACAAAATTTCATTTAGCTTGAACTGAGGTGTGGGTCTAAATGACAATAAGGTTTACTTTGACATGGTTAATCATGAAACAGAACATACATGCTGCACATGGAGCATGGTGTAATTAGAGGAGATCGACAAAAAAAAAAACAGAACAGAAAAAGGACTTGCTGCTATTACAAAAAAAACCTAACCTATCAAAGTTTATTATGAAAGGTGGTGCCATTGGGAACTTTAATGCTGGGCTATTAATGCAGGGGGAAAAAAATCAAGAAATAAATTGGTATTAATCCTTTACATCAGCTATTGGTTAGGTCACAGAGTGAGAATTATATGCACTTGTCAATAATTTACAAGAAAAGGAGGTCACCATGTTGAACAGAGAAGACAGGAATGCAAACAGAATGGTGAATAAAATAGTAGCTATAATATATGGTGAGACAACATGGGAGCTCTAACACTTTTCTGGAAAAGAGGTGACAAGGGAATGCAACACAAGAATATAATGTACTAAACAGTAAATTATTTTTCTGCATGAACCAAAAAGAAAAGATAAACTGAAGACCACAGATGAAGAATCCTCTCAAAACACCAGTTTATTGCACCTCTAGCACTTCGGCAACCGCCTTCAAGGAGTATAAAACATCACATAACTTACACAGTTTATATACCCTAATACATCTAACAATTAAACAAGCAGCCTAAACCAATTAATCAATAAACATTAAAAAATACTTAATACTACTTTCTCATCAGATAGGAAGCCTTCAGTTACATTCCACATTCAGACCCTGAGGAAATAAAGTGTCATATTTCAAAATAAAAATACTTTCTTTATATAACAACTTCTTTTTATACAATTCATCAGAAAATACACCCTTCATAATATGTTCTGAGATAGTGGCTTGTAACCCATTTGGATTAGAATTGTGAACCAGCATAAAATGTTTAGCAACAGGGCTATCTTCTTTATTATTTATAATAATCCTGACATGCTCCTGCAGTCTAGTTTTAAACTTCCTTTTACTTTCTCCTGTATATACAAGATTACACGGACATTTCAACGCATAAATAATACCTTCAGTATTACAGCTATATATATTTTTAACCTCAAATACATGGCCATTTATATAATTAAAAGTTGGAACAATATAATGACATACATTGCAATGACCACAGGGTAAAGTTCCTAGTCTCTGCATGGTCCTATGTTGCAATGTCTCAGTGGGATATTTAAATTTATTATGTACCAAAATATCTTTTAAATTCCTACCTTTACAAAATGAAATCCCTAAAGACCTAGACAATAATTTTTTTAGGTCCATTGATCTAAACAAAAAATTCCAGTAGTGTTTAACAATATCTATTAAAACATCACTGAAAACACTATATGTAGAGACAAAATAAACTGGTCTTTTCTCTTGGTTCTAACATCTAACTTACACCCCTTACTTCCATACTTATACCCCTTACTTCCATACTTATACCCCTTACTTCCATACTTATAAGTACCAACTTTATGTTGTTCATTAATAACCTTATCTATAGCTGTTTGAATACTAGCTTCACTATAGCCCCTCAATCTAAACATTTCACTAGTCACACTAATTTCTTTAAAGAAGTCTGTGTCAGTATTACATAGCCGTCTAAGTCTCATATATTCCCCATAGGGCAAGGAGACCAAAGTATGAATTGGATGACAGCTAGTCCCCATCAAATACTGATTACTATCAGCGAATTTTCTATGCACAGACGTACGTAAGATATTACTGTCTTCCAAAATCAAATGTATGTCTAAAAAAGTTATATCTTTGCTCACCTGTATGCTGTCAAAGGAAAGTCCAAATCTATTATGTTGCATAACTTCTATAAAATGACCAACATAAGATATCCCACCTTTACAAATAAAAACAAGATCATCTATAAAACAAAAATAACCAACTACATAATTAAAAAAAAAATCTATATGACTTAACCATTCTAACTCATACAAACCCTTCATCAAGTTGGCATACATGGGGGCAAAAGATCCCCCTATGGCAGTGCCCTTGATTTGTCTGTATAATTGTTCATTAAACATAAAAAAATTATTATTCAAACAAAATTCCAATATTTCAATAATATAATACGTTACTGGACTATCACCCAAAAAATATTTTACTGCTTCTAGTCCAAACTGACACTGTATGTTAGTATACAAACTAACAACATCAACACTTATAAAAAACATATCTGCACTCCATTGTATTTTAGATAATTTTTCCAAAAAATCAAAACTATCCCTAATATAACTAGGTAACTTTATTACATAAGGGAATAAATATTCATGCAAAAATGTTCCAATATTGGATAAAAAAAAAATTTTTGAGCAGATACAATAGGCCTACCAGGTGGGTCAACCCCACTTATATGAATTTTTGGAAGACAGTAAAATAAAGCCAACTCACTGTCATCAGTATTAAACTTTTCATCTTTGTCATTTTGTGAAAAATATTTTAACCTCACTCCCTTAGATATAAGGGTGTCAAAGTCATTCATAGCCTTAATATATTCATTTGTATTACTCTTAACATGGGTACTGATATCATCTAAATGTGTCATACACATTTTATAATATTGAGCAACATTCATCACCACTATCTTACCACCTTTATCAGATGGTTTAATAATAAGATGTTCATTATTCGCTAATGCCTGTAGTTCTTTCCATTCCTTCTTATTCAAGTTATATACCAACTTATGCTTATACTGCATAAAATCACAAAAAGCATTTTCTACAGCAAAATTCAACATTTGAGAAAAACACTTTATATGTTCATGTTGGTATGGAGGAATAAAATCACTTTTGCTCATTATTTTATCAGTTTTTAACAAACTATAGGCATTATAGTCACTTGCATAGTCAAAGCATTCCTCAGGGTCAGATACACAAGAATAAAAACTGTTCTCTAAACTATCAGATTCTAACTAACTACCATCACCTTCTTTATACTGGTTATTGGCAAAAAAATATAAAATAAAATATGCAACATAAGAATATAATGTATTGCACAGTAAATTATTTTTCACCTACTCCCTCATAGTAGGGGCTTGAGTAATTCAATGTGACTGTGCCCCTCTCTTGCTACAAGATAAGCTTCCTCCTATGTTGCTGTGTACTTCTAATGTCTGTATCCGCTGGCTCAATACTACTGGTATAGAGTAATCAGACAAATATATACCAGTTACAGTGACAGGTCTATACAGACACAGACACAGACACACACAGACACACAGACACACACACACACACACACACACACACACACACACACACACACAGACACACACACAGACACACACACAGACACACACACACACAGACACACACACACACAGACACACAGACACACACACAGACACACAGACACACACACAGACACACACACACACACACACACACACACACACACACACACACACACACACACACACACACACACACACACACACAGACTTTCTGCCCATTATTTGTCTTCTGGGTGAAGGTTAGCTGTGAAGAGGGTGACTCTGAAGGCAGATGACAGAGATGGGGGGGTACAGGCAATAGAGTGCACAGACTAGCTGCTTCCTCATCTAAAAAAGTAAATTTTCACTGCAAGCACTGTTGATCCATGGAATGGGCTATGCAAATGAGTCATGGAGATGGGACTCCAGAAAAGCGTTCAAAAGGCTATTGAACTGACAGCAAAATGTTGTGGGAGAAGACAGGGACAGACAGGAGGTACAATGCTAAATGAACATAAAAGGTCAGGTTAGTTAAGCTGCCTTCTTCTACCATCAAGAAAACTGAAATGACTCAATATGATTTTGTCTGCTGATGTATTTACTGCGGTGGTGGTGCTGCGGTAGCATTGTCACCTCACAGTAAGACGTTGTGCTGTTCGATTCCCAGCTAAAGCATCTTCTGTGTGGAGATGTGCGTGAATGGGCGTACCTTCGTTTGAAGGTTGTGCGTCAGGGCAGGCAACTCGGCACATAAAAGTCTACTGCCAATCATTAGCGGACCGGAGTTCCGCTGTGGCGACTCCTAACCGGGAAAAGCCGAAAGACACAACAACAACATGTCATTACAGATCCTTTTCCCAGATCATGCTATAATTTCTCTCATGGTGTTACATTCATATGGGAAACAGATTTGTGAATGGAGACACTCCTTTTGGAATTCCAAGGTAACAGAGTGATGTCAATGTTTAGAGTTACTGTACCAGGGCTTGAACTTCTGGTAGCCGAGTACCCTCTTTGTTCAATTTACATGTCTTTCCCTTGTCAGGGTGTGGGTTATTCTACAGTTTCAGGGGTTTCCCATTTCTTCTCACATCCCAAAGACTTTGGGGAGGTGAACCTCGAATACTTCAAACTGCTTTAGGTGTGTGTGTGTGTGTGTGTGTGTGTGTGCGTGCACTTGGAGACGAATTAGTAACGCATTCAGAACTGATCCCTTCCTTACACCCTTTATTTCCTGGGATAATGTCTGGCTCCCTAATTTGGAATTAGACTTTATGGAAAATAAATGGATGCATGAATGGATGAAATTCCAAATTACCAATTCTGAGGCCAAAGTTTTCAAAAAGATGTTTTTCTTTTCTTACTTCAAAGCTATGGTGACTTGGAGATATTAAAACTAAATAAAGGTATACTGTGAGAAAAACACCAAGTATGATGGGTCCTCAGGTTGAAGCTTCCCACAGAAAATGGTCATTAAAAAAAAGTTATCTCTGACATTTTTGACATCTGTGGTCTCAGTATTCTGTGGTACAGAATTTCAGGTTTAAGAATACCCATTATTGCCTATGAACTGCAATTAGCATTCCATAAAAACAGTCCAATATCAGAAAAGTTTGTGCTGGCCATTTTAACAGTTACTCCTACGTACTCCTTGGATCTACAAAGGTAAGTTGGGGTGTCAAAGGCCTCATAGTTCTGCATTATACTTGTTTATGAAGACATACAAGAACATGACTGGGTTAACTGCAGAGCATCAGTTTCTCTTACATATTTCCTCACGATGTTTGTTAACTAGCTGACATACTGCCAGACAGCATAACATGACTGCACTACTGAGTAAACTGTTGCAGCATGTAGAAAGAAACAGAAGAAAAAACACACTAGTAATTAAAGGATGCTTAGTTCAGAAGCTACTGTATTGTTTCTTGCAACTGTGCATTTAAACGTACTAAGTAATGAACGTGTGGCTTGTACACATGCTCTGACTACTTGGAAGAAAACAGGAACGTGAATAGTAAGAACAGGAGCATGAATAGTATGAACAGGAGCATGAATAGTATGAACAGGAGCATGAATAGTATGAACAGGAGCATGAATAGTATGAACAGGAGCATGAATAGTAAGAACAGGAGCATGAATAGTATGAACAGGAGCATGAATAGTATGAACAGGAGCATGAATAGTATGAACAGGAGCATGAATAGTATGAACAGGAGCATGAATAGTATGGTTTAGTACAAATTTTATGTTATGAATTCTGTATTCCTAACACACATCACACAACATTACCTAGAGTAGAGAATCACTTGGGTTAAAAAAAAACACTCACCATCAGGATTGTGGATGGCTGCAGAAATTCATAACATAATGTAAAGGCTGTGGAAGATTCCTACCACAATTAGTAACTGAGGTTGGAAGTAAACGTCCTTATACAAATGTTTTTCCTAGATATTGTTTAAGAATCAGCACCATGTCTAGGAAGTCGTTAAGTATGGCATCTCAGATCACAAATGATTCTGGCCAACATTAGCATTTTTCTTTTTTCAGCCTTGGATTACTATAACATTCACTTAATCTGTGCTCTGCACTTTCTTCCATGTTTGTCTTGAAATTCCTAACAGACACAGCAATAACATTCTGGAGGGGAGAATATTCAGGAAGTCACTATAACAATCATACATGACAAGGCACACACACACACACACACACACACACACACACACACACACACACACACACACACACACACACACACACACACACACAAAATGTCTACCTGCCTTTCTCTTATAATGTGTGTAAGACTAAGAGGTGAAAATATGTTCCTCCAAGCCATCATAGTTGACACAGCTGTGCAGAACATGCATTACCCTCTCTACTTTAAAAGCACTGACATATGTAATTCAAACTGCCCTTAAAGCAATCATTTTAAGTTTCCATTTCTCCCAACAGGGGCCTCTTAATAAGTTAGTATTTTTTTCTTAGAACCAAAAGCTATACAAATGGAAGCTTAGGGAATCACACCCATGTTTAAGTACACATATCAATGCATTAACTACTGTCCCAGGCTGTACCTTCACTTTTTTTTAAAAGTATTCTATAATAATGTAATCAAAACAGAAAAAGCACACATCCTATGTATTCTTGTATGAATCCTGCCATCAGACCTTTATTTCTTGCCATAGAACTCAAGCTTTAATCTTTTAAACAGTAGAAGGTTCTATGTCTCCCCTGCTCACCTTGTTTTAGGCTGACTCACATCCATACAGAACCACTTTCCTGATACCAACAATACTACTGTTATCATCCAACACAAACTTTTAAGGTCACTCAAAACTTTTCTCATTCAAATAAAACGCTGTTGTGGCAATGCAGCATGTGTTAACTAGACCAGTGAATTTTAAATTGTCTAATATTTGTGGTAGACATGCACTCTGCTTTTATATGATCTATATTTTTATACCAATACCTGTGTACAGCAAGGGAATAATTTTACCAAGCAAAGCTAGTGACAGGATTATTAACTCCCCGTTAGGTTTTGTAAGATGAAATCAGCATCATGTTATTCCAAGCCATGAAAACATCATTGTTTTGGCACGAGCTGTAGATTTCTAAGCCACCTAGAGTTCTTATGAATAGATGAAAATTGTCATTCACAGTTCAGATGTCGTTTTTTTTCCAATATGATTTGCTCTGCACAGTATGATCTTGTGAATAAGACATTGTGACCTGATTAGTGGATTAAAAAAGTGAATATGTGTTTTTTCTTCATTAAAACAAGTGGATAATGCTAATGCAAAGCAAAATTAATCAGGCACTTACATTACCCTAGAATTATATACAAGTGCTTCCTGCATTGCAAAATTAATCAAGCATTCACATTACCTCAGAAATGTATACAAAGTGCTTCCTGCATCATACAGGCATACATGTGCACACTTGCAGCTTTGGCTTCCTGTCTTCCCTCATGTTTCTCCCAAAGACTGTTGTAGTTCTCTGCCTAGACTTACTTCAACGGAGGGGCACAGTCAGCTACCCATTGATCAGGTCATGCAATCTAAAATTGAATGATTTTCTTTACTGCTTCACTGCTGCCATATCCAATTTAATACATGCCGTCTTGCATATTATATGATAAGGCAGATGGGTCCATCAGCTGTTTCACACTCTGGGGGAAATGACAGTATCTTTTACATTTTTTGTTATAAAAACTAAACACAATTTCTATCATAATGCAATTTAAAATTTTCTAGGAGTTGTGTGTTCTGAGATTTTTTTTTTTTGTTACAAAGTAGCTCTTCATACTAAGAGCATGAAAATAGATTTAAGCACGTGTTATCTTAATGCAGAATGCAGTATTATCCTCTAACCTGTCCTCTCAGTCAATAGACTTGAAAATGAATATTCCAAGTTCCAACAAACACATTGCTGCTATTCGGGCAGAAAGATGGTTCTAGACTCAGGCGGTCTTCTTGCTCCTGTACCAACCCCATAACTGCTCATATCCCCACTATGCAGTACTCCCAAATAAGGCAAGCGTTAACATGCTTAGGAAGTGCACTGTAGTATGGAATATCGCCTATTATACAAAGACTCCCCCATTAATATTCAAAAAATGTGCATGCTGATTGGTCAGCGTGCACGTTGTAAATCAGAGTTATAGTAATGGAAAAAGGTCCGGTCGCCTTGACTTTTTCCATTACTATAACTTTTTTTTGCAGCAAAGGAGAAAGCAAGATCTCCATTGCTTCACACTGTCTCGCTATGTTAAACTCATTTAACATAGCGAGACAGCATTAAAAAAAGCAACGGACATTCTCCGTTGCTTTTTTTAATGCTATCTCGCTATGTTAAACGAGTTTAACATAGCGAGACAGTTTGTAAAAAGCAACGGAGATCTTGATTTCTCCGTTGCTTTTTACAAACTGTTTTGCTATGTTAAATGGGTTTAACATAGTGAGACAGCTTTAAAAAAAGCAACGGCTCCGTTGCTTTTTTTAAAGCTGTCTCGCTATGTTAAACCCATTTAACATAGCAAAACAGTTTGTAAAAAGCAATGGAGATCTTGCTTTCTCCGCTGCTTTTGCCCACAGCTCTGATGTACTGCGTAGGCATACGCATGCGCAGTAGATCAGAACTGCAGCAGAATACCGGGCAGCAAGGAGGCATTATACAATGCCATTATTTAAGAAAATTAATTATTTTTTTTCTTAAATAATGTCATTGTATAATAGCAATAACCCACTTCTGGGTGTGGGTAATGCTGAATTTACCCACAGTTGGCTTTGTTTGGTCCCTCGGGCTTCGCCCTCGTGACCACACCACGCCAACCGTGGGTAAATCCAGCATTACCCACACCCAAGCGTGGGTTATTGCTATAATGTAACAAACCAGCATGCTGTTGAAATATAGCAGGGCACATGACAATGACATTTGCAGCCACTGGCATATTTATTCATTCACGATGGCTTTGAGCTATTAAAATGGAACACAACTTACAAAGTGTAGATAGAGTGAACATTCAGATATATTATATTACTACAAAACAACAGAGAGGTAGGACTGCAACTCAGCACCACATGAGAAAAGTTATACTTCATTTTCCTGTCAAACACATTTTGGGCTAATTATCCCTTCTAACTAATGAAAACATCAAAAACGAATTGCGTCTTCAAAGTGGAAAGAAGAAGCAGGGCAACAAGGACCACCACACATACCTATCTCACCAGCATGGATAGTACTGAAATTAGAAAAACGCCTTGCCTATGGTCTCTTTATACAAGGAAACAAATTTGGGAGCAAGTGGGCTAATCAAGACCTCTTTGGGTGATACCAGTATAAATGGCACCATTTTTTTTTGTTGCTTTTGACATTTCATTTTGGGGATTACTTCAGTTTTATTCAGTCAGATTTGATTTGGTGACAATAAAACCTACAACAAACATAAAGGAAGCAACTAAGTTATGTTATTCTAGCCTGTCAATCAAATGACTCATCAAATTTGAGGCATACCTTAAACTTGGGAATCACCTAGTTCTACACTATTATTTATTCATTTATCTTAGTTTAGCGGGAAATTTACCCATTTTTAGCGAAGGCCCTAGGAGAAAAGCTCCATTTGCTTACATTGCATTATACTTAGTTCCAGTTAAACACAGAGTAGTTACATTTCTATTTACATTTATACACAAAACAGTAGTTACACATACAACACTTACATTATAAATTATACTAGATTTTAGAAACAGGAGCTATATTTCTCTTCATCTCTTATGACAGTTACTTCTTTATCCATAAATACTTCATGATCTATTCCCTCTTTTTTAGAGATCCTACAATTTTATTCAGGGTTCTACTAACCACCTGCACTGAACCCAAACTACCAGCTCATGATTTCGTCTGCTAATTGTGGTGACAGTGAGGGGATGCAGGGCTAATTTTCTTAGAGGCACTTTAGCTGGCAAGCAATTAGAACTGTGACCCCCCACACACACACACACACACATACATACACATACATAAAGACCAAGCAATACAAACATGCAAGATGGTGCCATTCCATTTCATCTGATCTACTGCACAATTTTTAAACACAGACAAACGTACATATTAAATAATCACAATATTTTATTATTTTTAAATTATTTGGTATTACTAACAATGTAGGTGGAAAAACTGGCACACCATCTAATGTTGACTGAAAAAGGAGAATTCAGGAACTGACATGAATTTCACCAGGAAGAAAATGACAATGCTTACTGTACTGCATAACCACACACGGGTAATCAAGGGATAAGATATATTGTGTGATGGTGTTCCTAGAGAGGTCTTATGTCAATATGAGTAAATCACTGTGTAATCTAAGGCAAACGTAGCACACACCCACAACAGGGCTGCATGAGCAACTGACTTGTAGATATTATACCATGTGACATCTTGTGATTATAATTTTCACTGGAGATATGTGGATATCATTAACTTAATGGGTGGCATGGTTAGTTTCCCACTAGTACTAGAGGATGTGGGGGAAGGATCTTCTCAATGGTCTCCTTTGACAGTAAGTTTAGTATGAACCTATAAATAGGTGAGGGACCTTTATAATAACGTATCTCAGCAATATCACAATGATTCAACAGCCCTGGTCTTGTGCATTATACTAGAGTTTCTTTACAACTCAAACTGTCAGGTCTTCCTTCTCTTACTTATAATGAACCACAGCTGCATATTACAGTATCATTCTTTTAATGTGGGAAACCTGGGATATCTTTGTAAAAACCTAACATATGGTACACAGTGCTAATGAGGATCATCTGCTTTTCCTGGGCTTGAATCTCTCAATCTCTAGCTGTGCCTGTGAGGTAAACACCTTAACTATTACAGCAACACCCAACCAGTGATACTATTAAGCAAGATGATGGCAGATATTAAGAGTGGATTAAATGCCACTACATTTCAGAGCAGGCAGAAGCAGGAGGAAATATCTGTTGGAAAACTATTTACTTTTATATAATAGGCTTGGAGAATTACTGATCTTCACTGGACCCTTGAGGTGCCAGAGGAGGAGGGAGCAATTAATGTACAGTCAAAGTGTTACCAATTTTTAGTCATATTTGTGAGTGTGAGTGCATTCATTTCTGTTGCTCTGCACCTGCGTGTGCACACACATTTGAGTTTCAGCACATGGGTGAGAGAAACTGCATCTCTCTCCCTCCATGATTGTTTCTGTGCCTGTGTATGTATGCAATGTAGAACACATCACACAGTAAGTGTCTGTGTTGACATTATTACATAATTTGGATGTAAAGCAATGTCCTTTACTCACTTTGAAGCTTTAGGCCGAGGAAATATTTTGCATCAAAATATAAAAAAATGTATGTATATACTACTAATAAGACAAACAAAATAATTTAATAGGTGGCCCATTTTCTAAGTAGAATACTGCCCTCCAGGAAGGGTGCTTCAGAGAAATAATGTACAGCTTAGGAGGTGGGGAGACCTCCAGTCAGTAGCATCAGGCCTTTCAACATCAGTACAATGCCTACCCTATTAGGCGTTACTGTTTGGTTGTTGAGCAGGTTAGTCCCACTATGCTTGTTGCCTATTTTCAATGATGATTCAAGGAGTAGTTATGCAGACGGTGGTAATTTGGCCAGCACAATGAGCAAATTCTTACTGCTGAAATTTTTCTGTATGCTTTTTGTCCTCCCTCTCTCATCCTGTTAATACTTGGTCCACTCATTTCTCATAGGGGAAGTGACAACTGTGGAAGCTGTCAGTTTGCAGCCATTAGGGTTTTTCTATTAGATCTTAACTCCATCCCTTGGTGACTGATGTAGGCACACACTCAGCACAAATGAGAAGCAGTTGCCAACTCATCTACTCCGGGAGGAGGGTCGGGTGGTCCAGTGACTGCTGCAAGTAAAACAGCTGTATGCAGTGACATTTGGCAAACCCTTTTATCACCTGGGTATGAACACTCACATACAAGGCGAAAGCATAACAGACAAAAGATTGCTGCCTGCCGATCATCAGTCCCCTCCCAATGAACAAGTCCATTCGACACCCACCTCTGGAGTGAGGGATGACTGAAGGGGGCCATCACTTAGGCAGCCTTCAAGGGTGGTTCAAGGACTTTTGCTATGGTGAGTTAGAGGGGTCAATATCAACTTTTTATCATACTGAATACAACTAGTCAAAGGGATGAATAAATAATGCTGATTATTATCAGGCTTTGGAACTGTCTTCCTGTAGAAAATGGGAACCTATTGTCTACTAATATTTCAGGCTAGAAAAGACGTGCTGAGACAAAACATATTGGAACAATCTAACAGAACCTGTGTTCCTCAATGGGTTTGGAGTGTAAACATGATAATTTTTTGGAGATGTACACTCCATTTTCTGGCCATGATCGCTACTCTACCCTTGCATCCTGTTGCTAGGTTATGGCTACTCTACTCTTGCATCCTGTTGCTAGGTTATAGATACAGTCTAAGTAACTTCTTGTCATGGATGTTTCTCTTGGTGGTAACAGTACCAACCAGTGATAAGCACACCTCATTTGGGTTGCAACCCAGTTTTACAGTAAAATTTTCTAATTGTTTCTAGATAGGAGCATATCTGGTTCCTGTTCCAGAGTGTCTTATACAACATGGTCCCTTGTTCTCTGTCCTGCCACAAGCTCCTGTGTTAAGGGTGCTTGTGTATTGCTATGGCAGCTCACATTAATATGTCCCATTTTAATTATATGCAGCCACTGATCCAGTCCTGGTAACCTGATCTAGGTCACTAGCTTTTGTTGCTGGATAAGGGGTTGTTTTCATGTAAAGCTGTTAATAGGCTTCTACTGTCATAGGATGCCAATTGCTCAATGGCTGTTTTGCCAACACATGTTTTCCTGACTGAAACTGGAAATTATGCATGAGGGAAGAACTCCTAACCTCCACATCAGTGCAGAAACCCTCTGTATCCCCACCAAATACAGCTCCTTCAGGGAAGCTATGGTTTTATGTGGAAGTTTGTTGACTGCTGGATTCAGCAAAAAAGATTTAGTAACGTTTGTTTGACAGATCATGATTTGGCCACTGATTTTCCTCTTGTGGTTTATACACACATTTAAGTGGTTTATGTTTTATAAAAAAAAATTTAGATATTGCTCACAGTCTTACCAAGTACAACATGCTAGTGAACCTCCTAGTAGATTGGTGTAGGCAATTATATTTTCCTATAGCACTGCTACAATGACAATTGACTACCAAGTGACAATTTCTGTTATAGAGCTTTCTGATGTGCTGCAACACCCACTTCAGCAGAACCAGAAAAACTCTGATCATGAAGTTATTTAGCATATATATCCAAAACATTTTCTATAGGTTTTTAAAACAAGATGTGCCCCACCCAGCCAAACACAAAGGAGAAAACAAAAGCCACATTCCCCTAAGATAACACATCTCTGACAGAGACTTTCTAAACTTTGTTGCAGATAATGAATGTATGGTTGAGGAATATGAATACAGCTTCAAGCAGTTCATTAGGTAAGGCAACAAAGCCCTAAGCTTTGAGCAGTTAACAAGTACAATGCACAGTGAGTTTAAGTCTATGGGATGGTCGCATAATTCTTTTATAAAAGGTTATGTTTTTTCTTGCACACCAACCACCTACAGCCAAATTGGAAAGTGTTCAGTATTTGGTCCAGAAGCACTATATTATGTGTGGGGAGTGGTAATGAGAATGCATCTGTGTCACTGCAAAGATTCAAATATTGTAGGATGGGACGGGGATACTGACTGTGCAGCACTCGGTTATATGACAGCAAGTTCTCCCCACTGGTGGATCTCTCACTGTTCTGTCATCAAATGTAATACGCTGGTGCAAAGTACAGTTGTGTAAAATCTTACCATAATGGTAGATGTCCTTGTCTTCACCGCTGCACTATTTCTTACAAATGGGATTCCCTGCTGTGAAGCCCAATGTCCATCAAGTTTACCAAAGTCTACCATTGCTTTAAGGTACGTTGAATGTCACCTGCACACTCCTTGCGTAGGGTAGGGCATAAAGGTGACTTTCAGGCATGCCATCCTCAGAACTGATTGCCCCAGTAGGAATAGCAGTCCAAGAAAAACCAAAGGGAACCTGCACATCCAGAAAGGAAAAAAGACCAGGGGGATGGAGGGAGGGAGTGAATACTGCAGCAGTTAAGGCAAGGACATCTACCATTATGGTAAGATTTTACACAATTGTACTATGTCCTTACATTCACCGCTGCAGTATTCCTAATGAATGAGAGGGTGCAAAAGCTGAAGAAGAAACCTGGGAGGAGGAAGCAGCAAAGCCCTCCAAGAAGCCATGAAAAATGGCTGCAGCAAAACCAACTCTAGTTCTGGAGATACCATCCAACTGGTAATGTTTGGTAAAGGTATGCACAAAAGTCCAGGTAGCAGCTTCAATAGTAGAATTAGCATCTAAGCCTTTGAAAAAAGCACCAGAAGAAGCAACAGCTCTAGTGGAATGAGCCTTTACAGAAGAAGGAAGGCTCTCACCATGAAAAGTGTAACAAAAGGAAATAGCCTTAGAAATCCAAGTGGAAATAGTTTGCTTGGAAACAGCCAAACCTAAAGACCTAGGATGAAAGGAAACAAATAACTAGTGAGATTTTCTGATAGCTTTAGTTTTATTCAAATAAAATCTGAGCTATTTATGCACATCTAAGGTATGCAGCATCTTCTCACTATCAGATTGTGGAGAGGGGGAAAAGGTAGACAAATTGATAGACTGATTAAGTGACAACTCATTAGCCACTTTGGGCATGAAAGAAGGATTAGTACGCAAGGTCAGCCTGTCCTTATGAAATATCAAAAAAGGTGGACAAGCCATAAGGGCTTGCAATTCAGACACCCATCTGGCAGAAGTAAGAGCTAACAAAAGAACTGTCTTCCAAGAACAATGTTACAAGGAAGCTGAAACAGCAGGCTCAAAAGAAGCCTGCGTCAATTTTTCCAGAGCACATTTAAGATCCCAGGGAGAAGGAACAGGCTTCCTGTGAGGTCTAATATTAAAGATTTCTTTAAGAAATTGCTTAGCCTCAAATCTAGAAGCTAATGCAGGAGTTAAAGGCAGACAATAAAAAAGAGCTGATAAGTGGGCCTTAATAGAAGAACAGGCCAAAACAGCATTGAGCAACTCACACAAATAAGAGAGAACCAAAGGATCAGATACAGAAAGTGGGTCCAGGTTATTTGAAAGACACCAAACAGAAAACCTCTTCCATTTAGACAAGTAGGATTTCCTAGTAGTAGGTTTCCTAGCCTCCTGCAGGACCTGCAGCACATCCTCAGAAAAAAAGGTGTCTATGAGGAATCAAAACCCTATCGCCCACAGTGTCATTTGAAGCATGGACAGGTGGGGATGGATGACAGAACTCTCTTGTCTGAGTAGATCCAGCCTGTGAGGTAACTTGTGATGAGTGCCTGTTAGATCTGGGTTTTCATTGTACAGTAGTTATTAGACATTAGACAGGCTAAAGAATAAAATAAGCCTAGAAATGGTGTTGCATTTATACTTACATTTTAGAAAGCAGAAACAAAGAATCTTCCACTTAATGTTGACCTTGCTGAAATAACAGTTTCTCAGGGGAAGATTGCAAATGGTTCCTGTTATGTTCCTTTCTCAAGAATCAAGAAATACGTTAAGGGGGGTGTGGCCAAGCATGAGCCTTGAGTAGCAGCACTTTCTTTCACCTCTGCCTTATCATTTCTTTTATGACTGGATTTTTTATTTAAAACCGTTTTTAAATTATGTTTTAAATATATTTGGTTTATATCAAAATATTTGTTTAGTTTTTTTAATTTTTCCTGTCAAAAAATAAGAGACAAGTTTTTGGTATCTAGATTCAACATGAGCTTCACAAAATCCTCTCATCAGGACTCAGCATTAAAAAAAGAGTTTCAAATTCTTAATTACTATCCAGGAACTATCTACAAAAACTGACAGAATGGATATGAAAATTGATGTTTTTAAAGAAAATACATCTCAGCAGATGGAGACTTTACATCAAGACCTCAAACAGCAGAAGAAACAAATTACAGGTATCAAAACATCGTTAAATGACATGGATAGCAGAATACAACAAAATGAACATAATCTAGAATTCTTACTGAAGCAAAATCCCCTGCTCCAAACTAAATTAGATGATCTTGAGAATAGATCTCGAAAAAATAACATCAGGATCTTTGGACTACCAAACAATCTAGAAGGAAATAATTTGGAGAAGTTTTTAACTTCATGGCTACCTGATATTTTACAGCTTCCTGAAGCACTTTATTTTGGCATAGAAAGAGCTCACAGGTCCCTTTCTACATCCAAATTTACCAGAGGTAACTCCACAAAATATGTCATAGTTAAATTTCTATCTGCTCATGATAAAGAAATAGTTTTGAAGACTGCTTGGCCTAAGTCACCAATAAAATACAAAGATAACATCATTCATTTTGATAATGACTATTCTACTTCTGTCATATCTAAAAGGAAACAATTCTTACCATTACTTAAAGAACTTAAAAAAAACACACAAAGTCTCACCTGCTTTTTCCTGCAAGGCTGAAAATCTTCCTTCAGGATGGTCTGAAGATCTTTGAGGAACTAGATGCAGCTATCAAACACATTAAATCTAACAAAATACTGGAAAAAATAAGTGAAATGGACTGGGCTAGTTCCAGTCTTAAAAGAATTGCTGAAAATGAAACCTGAAAAACAGCTGACCACAAGAAGAAACTTAAAAAATAACTTTTTTACTACAACAAGGTTTTTACTCTTTTTTTCCTGACATAAGGTATTTTTTTTATGACTCAATAGTCTGGGAAAATGAAAATGGAGTGTTGATATATTCTGTATTATGTTGTGTTTCTGGCTGGTACTCTTGTCCTGAATAGTTTATTCGATTTTTATTACTGCCATTAGTATATGCTTTTATCCTATATCTTTAATAATTATTCAGTTCTCCTTATTATAGTCATTTCTAAAAATTCATAGAACATATTACATATTATACAACGACCACCCCCCATTAATATTCCAAACCATGCACGTTGATTCATCAGCATGCACGTTGTAAATCAGAGTTATACTAATGGAAAAAGGTACGGTCGCCAGGACTTTTTCCATTAGTATAACTCTTTTTTTACAGCAACGGAGAACGCAAGATCTCCGTTGCTTTTTGCACACTGTCTCGCTATGTTAAATGAGTTTAACATAGTGAGACAGCTTTAAAAAAAGTAACGGAGATCTTCCTATCTCAACTTCTATCAGTCAAGCATACTCGAAAGAGAAACACTAACCTGTTGCGTGACAGAAGGAAAACATTCCGTCGTGAATATGACCATGAAACAGGCTAGGGGGAAGGAGGGGGGGTCAGTTGCTGACAAATGAAATTACCTACTCAGATGGAACATTATGGTGAGTACATAACTTCTCTATCTGAAGTAGTTAACTTAATTTGATCAGCAACCTGTGGGACAGAGTCCCCAGCTACCGAAAACCTGGGAGGTCCTCAAGGAAGGATATTCCGGAGCACTGTGGAGCCAAAGGCTGCCCTACCTCTGGATATCAGATCCAGCATATAATGAGACATGAAGGTATGAGAAGAGGCCCAAGTAGCCGCTGAACAGATGTCATCTAAGGGAACCCTTGACCAAAATGCTGCAAAGGTAGCCATAGAATGGGTAGAGGGAGCATGAACCCCCAAGGGTTCTGGCTGACTGGAAGCTGTATATGCGTGTAAGATGCAGTGGGATATCCATCTAGCTAAGGTAACTTTCGTAATAGGCTTGTCTAAGGATGGCTTAGCGACAGACACGAAAAGCTGCTCTGATTTGCAAGAAGCAGCTGTCCTGTGCAAGTAAAATCGCAATTGTCTATGCACATCCAACAAGTGCAGTCTGTATTCCCCTTTGTTCTGAAAGGTGGGGAAGAAAACAGGCAAATTGATGGTTTGATTGATATTGGTCTCGGAGGCTACCTTAGGCAAGAATGAAGGATTAGTCCTGAGAGATACTCTGTCCTTATGGAAGACCAGGTACAGGGGTTTTGTAGAAAGGGCTTAAAGTTCAGATACCCTTCTAGCCGAAGTAATTGCAATCAGGAAGGCAGTCTTCCAAGATAAGCATTTTAAATCAACGGAAGCTGAAGGTTCAAAGGGTGGACCAGTTAGAGCCTGAAGAACTAAGGTTAAGTCCCATGTGGGAACCGCATTCTTGACCGGAGGTCTTAACAGAAAGGTGCCTTTCCAAAAGGTCTTGCATATCTTAGCGGAAGCTAAGGGACCAAGGTTGTCCCCGATGTGGAAATGAGAAATAGCAGCCATCTGAACCTTGACAGTATAAGCACTTGCCCCTTGGTGGAAAATGTGGGACAGAAATTCAAGAACTGTTGGAATGGGAGCTGTAAAAGGGTCCAAATCCCTATGCTTGGCCCAGATGGAAAAATGCTTCCATTTACTCTTGTAGATCTTCCTGGTAGAAGGTTTATGTGCCACTACCAGAATAGATTTTATGGAAGACGAGATGCCGGGAGTCCTAGCCACTAGTGGAACTGGATCAACCAAGCCGTGAGCTTGAGGTCGTCCAGATTCAGAGTTTGCAATCCCACACGATGAGAGATCAGATCCGGAATGGGATCCAAGACCCAAGGAGGAGCTATGATGTGAGACCGCAGGTACGGGAACAAGATCTGGTGAGACCAGAATGGGACTATGAGAATTATCTTGCTCCCCAACCGATGAGCTGTCAGCAGAAATTTCATCATTAGCAGAAGAGGAGGATAAGCATAAAGAAGACCGGGCAGCCACGCATGAACCAGAGCGCCTCTGGGACTCTCCCCCGGTGGGGGAATTAGAGTGAAAAATTTGCTGCATTTTGCATTTGAAGGAAACGCGAAGAGACTGCAGCAAGGCTGACCCCATCTGAGGAAGATCTGTTTCGCTACTAAGGGGTTTAGAGACCACTCGTAAGGTGTGAGGATAGAACGACTCAACTTGTCCACTAAAATGTTGGACCGACCTGGAATGAGTGTTGTTATCAGAAAGCGGTTGGTGGAAATTGCCCATTTCCAAACTGTCATAGGCTCTTGACAAAGAGGGTAAGACCTGGTTTCTCCTGTTTGTTGATGTACCAGACTACCGCCATGTTGTCTGTCTGAATTGCAATAGTCCTCGAAGGAAGAAGGTCTTAAAAGGCTTGCAACGCTAAAAGCTCCGCCTCATCTCCAGAACATTGATATGCAGAACGGTCTCTACAGGGGTCCACATGCCTTGAACGGTTCTGCCCATGCAATGTCCCCCCCACCCGAGGCGAGAAGCATCTGTGATCAGCGTGGTTTGGGGTTGAGGCATCACAAATGGTCTCCCTTCCCGAAGCTCCAGGGAATGGAGCCACCAAAGAAGGGAGTTCCTGCAAACCCTGCTTAGGGGGATCGGCGAATCCAATGGGTGAAGGAGGAGGGACCATTGGACCTGAAGGGTCCATTGAAGGACTCTCATGTGCAACTGAGCAAGAGGTGAAAGGCTGATGGCTGCCACCATGGATCCTAGGGCTCTCAGGACTAATTCTGCTGGTGGGGCTGGGGACTGTAGAAGCGCTATTACATGGAGTGACAAGGTGCGTAACCTGTCAGCTGTCAGAAAGACCTTGGACTGAAGCGTGTTTATCGTGGCCCCTATGAAATCCAGAACTTGAACAGGATGAAGAGACGACTTCCTGAAATTTATGGTAATGCCCAGATGATGGGCCAAGAGTAAAGAATAATCCCTGGCAGAACAGAGTAGACACCTGGTGGGGGAGGTGAGGAGCCAGTCGTCTATGTACGGAAAGACCTGAATTCCCTTAAGTCTCAAGTGAGCTGCCACAACTGCCATGACCTTGGTGAACACCCTGGGGGCTGTGGTGAGGCCAAACAGAAGAACCCTGAACTGATAATGACTGGTCCCTAGCCGAAAGCGGAGAAACCTCCTGGATCGTCTATCCATGAGAATGAGGTAGTACGCATCCTTGAGGTCTATGGAGCACATCCAGTCATTCTCCTACAGAAGGGGGAGAATAGATTGTAGAGTGACCATCCGGAATTTCTCTTTGGCAATGAACAGGTTCAAAGTTGACAGGTCGAGAATTGGCCTTAAGTCCCCTGTCTTTTTTGGCACCAAAAAGAACCTGGAGTAATTGCCCAACCCGGACTGCTCTGGGGGGATGTGCTGGATGACCCTTTTTTCTAGTAACTTATTTATTTCTGAAGCCACCGCCTCCCTCTGATTGGGTGGGACATCGGGGAGGCACTTCGCTAGCAGGGGAAGATTCAGAAAGGGGATAGAGTAACCTCTGGATATTATTCGGAGCACCCAGCGATCTGTAGTAATAGACTCTCAACTTGCTAGATGCTCCAAAAAACACCCCCCGACTGCCTCCAGAGAGGGACAGTCGGGCAACCCCTCAGGGCTGCTGCGTGGGTCGGTCAGAGAAGGGTTCTCTCGACCCAAAATTCTTCTGCCCAACTCTGCCTCTGGGCCGGCGTCCACCTTGCCCTCCTCTGCCTCTGAAGGATGAAGGGTCCGGAGCAGGACGGGATTGCTAAGACTTCCGGAACCACATCTTCTTTTGTCCTCTCTGGTTCCTTGAGAAGGACCTTTGAGGAGCAGAGAAGTGGATTCTGATGGCAGACAGCATCTTCCCGTCTTTCTTGCTCTGGAGTAGCGTGTCACGGACGGTTTTGCTGAATAGCGTAGAACCGTCAAAGGGAGCGTTCGCGCAGGATGCCTTGAAGGGTTCTGCAAAATCATGGCGCCACAAGGCGACCCCTGCTCCGCTGGCTCTAGCCGCCCCCCTCCGTGGCATGGGAAAGAAGCCACATAGAAGTGTTAGATATTGACTTTAGAGTGGCCATGCGAGCCGAGAAGGTCCGTTTGTCCTCGGCCACCATGGACTTTGGGGGAGACCCACTGCACTCTTTTAACAGATCCCGCTGAAGCCTAATGACATGTGCCAGATAATTCAGTGCCCTTATAGAAAAGGTGGCTGAAGCAAACATCCGCTTTCCAATACTGTCCATCGTCCGAGACTCCTTATCAGGAGGATGGACCGAGGAACTTTCTTGTGCCAGTTTCTTCATGGTGGCAGCCGCCAACACCATGGCATCTACCGGGGAACCTTTATTCCACACCGGCATGTCAGAAGAGGGACTAAGAATTTTATCCGGTCTCCTTGGGATTGGCTCCACAGTGTCTGGCTCCTTCCAAGCACTGGTAGTAATCAAGTCTACCAGGGGGTCGGCCGGGGGGGGGGACACCCAAGAGGTAGATGGGCCTGTGTTGAACACCTCCAGAAATACAAACTCATCCGAGGAAGGATTCTGGGCTGACCACCCACACCTCCAGAAATACAAACTCATCCAAGGAAGGATTCTGGGCTGACCACCCCCCTCTTATGCACAGCATCTCCATAATGTCTCCAAAGGAGACGTCCTCTGGGGATGACTTGGGGCAACCTTCCCCCTCCTCTAAGTCCGTGTCCTCCGTGAGGGACTCAGAGGAGTCCAAGTGCCTCCTCTTACACTTTCGTTTGTGAGGGACCTCCTCGCCGGGGCTGTCCGAGGAGGGCTCACCAACGGGGTCCTGTTCCTCTATGGGAACTAACTGGGGAGCAGATGCAGGCTGTCCCTGGGGCGGACGATGGAAGACAGGCCCATATGCGAGGTGAGGGGTGGATCGAACTCCTCGACAGCACCCTCTCCACCATGTCGAAAGCCGAAAGCTCCCCTGGCTCCAAGAGTAGTCCCCTCGGCTCCGATGTGAGGACTGGTGCCGGAGCCGATGAGATCGGACCCAAAAGGGAAGTGTGTTCTGACAGCAACGGAGCCAAAGACACACTCACCTCTGTGGATCCAAAGCTCGGCTCTCGGCCCAGAGAGCTCGGATCCGAAAGATGACCCGATAAACTCGAGGGTAAGGCCGGCGTCGAAGTAGCAACTACTATTGGCGCCGACTCCCCAGCTCCGAGATGGCTTGGATCCGACGGCTCTGAAACCCGATAGTGGATCGGAGAAGGAGCAATGGTTGCAAAGAAAGGGGCCGAGCTCCCTCCCTGAGGGGGGGAGGCAGGAGCACCCCCATCTGCATCTGGGCCTGCAGGAATCGACGCATCATCCGGTCCATATCTGCGTCGGTAGACCTGGAAGATGTCGTCGAGGCAGGCCAGGAAGGCCACCTAGACGACCTCAAAGGTGATCAGGACTCCTCCTCCAGCTCCGGAGAGAAGCGTGGAGAACGGAGCCGAGAGGAGGAAGACATAGAAACCCTCATGGGGAAACAAGTCAATTTAGCTGGTGGAGCTGAAGGGATTGATTCGGCCCGCCGCTTATGGCTCTTGTGCCTATCCCTCTCCTTTTCCTTCTCTTTATGTCTCTTCTTCTTACTAGAAGAGTCCTCCTCTCCCTGGGAAGCAGCGGGAGGTTGAGTCCCAGCCAGGGGAGGGGGAGCTGAAGGCTGGACAATCGCAGCCGCGACTGTCGCCACTGAGGGAGAGGAGGAAGAAGAATCCAGGGGGAAGAGTCCCACCAGGATTAGCTTGTTTCTCCTGTCCCTCAGATCCCGGGGGTTAAAGGCCACACAAATCAGGCAGCCCGATGTTAAGTGGACTACCCCCAGGCAGAGAATGCACTGAGTGTGGCCATCCGCTGGGGACAGCTTATGACCATACTCAGCACATTTTGAAAAAATGGCCTTAGGGCCCTTGGCCATCACACTCAAGCACACACCCTAACACACACAGTAAGGGGAAGGGAAAAAACACTAATTTACTACTAAATACAACTAAAAAACCGGTTTAACTAAACTATGGGTCTACTATACACACTCACACACCGAAATCGCTATTTTTTTTAACAAAAATACTCCTAAATTCCTCTCACCTAAAATGCTAAGAGCTCGTCCCTTATGCTTCAGAAGCCGCGGCAAATGAGATCTGGGGACTGGAGGGAGGTAGCAGGGTATTATGGGTAAGGGGGAGGAGCTGAGAGCTCGGATCTTTAGCTTGGAAAGCTGCCGGCTCAGATCCAGGGTGGGATCCGATACTTACAGGTTGCTGATCAAATGAAGTTAACTACTTCAAATCTACTTTTAATGGTGCTGTAGAAGATGTATTTTTATTTATTTATTTTTATATTGGCTTTTGGTGGTTATTTGATGATTAATGGCTTTGACTGGTGTTTCTTTTGTGGTCATGTTTCTTGTTTGTTGGAGCCATGTTTGTTGGTGGCTTTGGGTTTGTGCTGGTTGCGAGAGCATGGTAGATCCATGAAATTTTTTTTTTATTTTTCCATTCCTTTCTGCCTCTGTTTGCTGTGCTGTTTGTTGAGGCATTGCAGGGTTGCCGATGTGTCCCGAGTGCATCTCAAGACATAAAATACACTCTGTTGTTCCCTGAATTGCTTGCAGTTTCCTGCTGAAAAGTTTGAGAGTGCTCGCACTATCGCACTATTACGGCTTGGAAACAAGAACACATGCACACTGAACTTCTTCAATGAGTCATATGATGTCATCTCCAGCTCCCTGCAGAGAAGAAAGGATGAAAGGCCTGAACAGCCAGCATAAGAACCCTCATCTGTTTGATGTTGATGTGCTCTTGCCGCTGACGCTCCCGGAACCATCAGAGAGTCAAACATTGCTCCCCATCCAACATCTGAAGCGTTTGGAAACAGATCCTGAGAAGGAAGAGGAGGCGGGAAAGGAAGCCCTGGATTCAGAGACAACTGCTGAATCCACCACAGAAGTTCTTTCTTGAGACACGGGAGAAGAGGAACAGGAAAGTCTAGAGGATGCGCATGCTGAACCCACACTAACTTCAGAAACCACTGGAACTTCCTCATGTTGACTTTGGCCAGAGGGAGCATTGGAATGGTAGAAGCCATGAACCCCAGAGCTCTCAGAAACTCACTGGCTGTAATGGTGGCCAGAAGAAGAGTTTGAAAAAAAAGAAATGAGAGTTAATGCCTTTGGAGGAGGCAGGGATGCCAGCATTGACACCGTTTGAGACCTGCAACCCAGAAAGACATGATCCTGAGAAGGAGTCAGGGAAGATTTTTTGAAATTTATTGTGATCCCCAGACTCTGAAGAAGAGAAATGGTAAAATGAAGATTTTGCAAAAGGACCTCTGGAGAAGAAGAAGATTTGAATCCCTTGAAGCCTGCAAAAGGCAATCACAGGAACACCCTTGGGGCAGTAGAAAGGCCAATGGGTAAAGCACAGAAAGTACAGTTTTGTACCTACCATAAATGTAGATGTTAGAGTGCTCATACAGCTGCAGTCATTACAGATGGGGTTATCCTGCCGTCAGGCGGGTCCTCGGTTGGCCGAATTCCAAAGTCTAGGTCTGGCGTCGGTTGTCGTCGCTTCTTCCCTGACGTCAGTGCAGCAGGGGTATAAATAGGCAGCTGACGCCATTTTCTTCAGTTTTTCTTGCCCCAGATGTCAGGTGCCCCCAGAAGGAAGGCAAAACATAATGTTATGCATACATGCAATATAGAAAAATCAAAAAACAGTAGTTGCAAGCAAATACACCATAAAAGAATACCCCAAATAGGTTGTATGATAAGGTGTTTGTCATAAGGCCTGTCCTAAGAGGGGACGGAGGGGGGGAAACCTGGACTGCAGCTGTATGAGCACTCGAACATCTACATTTATGGTAGGTACAAAACTGTACTATGTTCATCGCGCATACAGCTGCAGTCATTACAGATGGGAAGAATCCCAAAGCTAAGTAAGGGTGGTAGGCACTAAGTGGAACTAGGAGGAGCGAGGATGCCCTGCAAGACTGCTGTGGCAAAACCCGCTCTAGATTTAGAGTATAGTGGAAGGTGGTAGTGCTTGGAGAAAGTGTGCACTGAACTCCAAATGGCTGCTTCCAAATGTCCTTGGTAGGGACCCCCCTGAGGAAAGCTGCAGAGGTAGCTGTGGCCCTGGTGGAATGGGATCTGATGCATGTAGGCACAGTTTTTCCATGAAATGAGTAACAAAAGCGTATGCAGTGGGCTATCCATTTTGAAATTGTCTGTTTGGAAATAGCCTTTCCTTGAGCACCTGTAGCATAGGACACAAAGAGTTGCTCAGATTTCCTGAATGGCTTTGTTCTGTCCAAATAATAACGAAGTTGTCCGTGAATGTCCAAGGAATGTAGTAGTCTTTCCCCTTTGTTTTGTGGATTTGGATAAAAGGTAGGTAAGTGGATAGTCTGATTCAAAGCTACACTGGATACTACCTTTGGCATAAAGGAAGGGTTGGTTCATAAGGAAACTCTGTCCTGATGGAAAATGATGAATGGTTGCACAGTCATGAGGGCCTGTAGCTCCGAAACCCTGCGTGCTGAGGTGATAGCCAGAAGAAAGGCTGTTTTCCATGACAAGTATTGTAGTTCTGTTGAAGAAGCTGGCTCAAAGGGGGGAAGGGTCAGCTTTTCCAATACAAAGTTGAGGTCCCAAGCAGGGACTGGTGGTTTCCTTGGGGGTTTTATATTTTTTGCCCCTCTGAGGAACTGCCTTAAGAGAGGATATGAGAATAAAGGAGGATCAGTGTTGTATTGTGCAGAAATGGCTGAAGCGTGGATCTTGATGGAGGAGAAGGAAAGTCCACTGTTTAACACACATTTCAGCTAGGTACTGTAAAATTTGAAGTATATTTATTACCCAAGGATTCTGTCCCTTTTCTTGATTCCAGGCACAAAATCGTTTCCATTTGGCGGAGTAGGCTTTTCTAGTAGAATGTCTTCTGGCCTTCAAGATGACATCCTGCACCTCCTTGGAGAGGAGAGTCTGTTGGGAAATTAAGGAATTCTCCATGCAGCTAGATTTAGGGTTTTGAGCTGGGTGTGAAGGGTTTTGTAGTTGTGCTGGGACAACAGAAGAGGGACTAGAGGTAGGATCCATGGTGGGGAATGTGTCAGGCTCTTCAGGAGCGGATACCAGTGTTGTCTTGGCCAGTCTGGAGCAATGAGAATCATTTGCGGCCTCCCTGCTCTGGCTTTTAATAGAACTTTGGTCAGTAGAGGAAGAGGTGGGAAGGCATAAACTGTCAATGTTGTCCAATTGAAGGAGAGTGCGTCCACTTTCCAGGCCTGTGGATGATTGGTCCTTGAACAAAATTTTTTCAACTGGTAATTTCTGTGGGTAGCAAAGAGATCTATGTCTGGCTGTCCCCATGCCTGAGTTATCTTTGAGAAAACTTGAGGATGCAACTTCCACTCGTGTGGATCTGTCATATTTCTGCTTAGGTTGTCCGCCAGTGTGTTTTCCTTCCCTGGCAGGAATTGTGCCTATAGTTGAATTTGCAGTTCCAGTGCCGTGTTCCATAGGGTCATGGCTTGCCTGCACAGGGGGTATGAATGAGTTCCCCCCCTGTTTGTTTATGTACCACATCACTGTGGTGTTGTCTGTCTTTATCAATAACTGGCCTGGATGCAGTAGGTCTTTGAAGGTCATAAGAGCATTTTGCACGGCTAGCATCTCCTTTTGGTTGATGTGTAGGTGCTTCTCTTTTTGGGACCATTTTCCCTGAATGCGCTGAAATGCCATGTGTGCTCCCCTGGCATAGTCTGAGGCATCTGTTGTGATGATTTGAGTTGCTTGAGGTACACAGAAAGGGAGACCTGTGTTTCTTTGGCATGCTTGAGCCCACCACAAAAATTCCTTTTGAAGGCATGGAATGAGTGGTATAATTGTTTCCAAGCTGTGGCTGTGTTGAGACCATAAGTTTTTTAGGTACCATTGAAGTTTCCTCATATGCAGCTTTGCACATGGGATTAGAAGGATGCAAGATGCCATGAATCCCAGAGCCTGCAGGACTTTCCTTGCAGTTAGCCTGGTGAAAGTTGCCATTTTGCTGAAGTATTCAGACAGTTGCCCTTGTTTGTCTGGCGTGAGGTAGGCCCATCTGGGTGGTTGTATTCAAGCTGGCACCCAAGAAAATTATCTGTTGAGAAGGTATTAGATTTGATTTCTTTTTGTTGACTGTGTATCCCAGGAAGTTTAACAGTTTTATTACAAACGCCAGATGCTGCAATAGTATGTCCTTGCTGTCCGCTTGGATCAGGCAGTCGTCCAGATATGGGTAGATTTGTATTCCTTGTAGTCTGCAGAAGGCGATTACTGATGCCAGGCATTTCGTAAACACTCTGGGTGCAGTAGATAAGCCAAAGGGCAATGCAGAGAATTGGCAATGGGTTGAATCTGCAAGAAATCTGAGGTATCTTCTGCAATCTTGTCTGATAGGGACATGCAGGTATGCCTCCTTGAGGTCCAGTGTTACCAGCCAAGACTCCTTGCCCAGCATGGGAGAAAGCTGCTGTAATGTGAGCATCTTGAATTTTGGCACCTTTAAATATGTGTTTAGGATGGATAGGTCTAAGATAGGTCTCCAATCTTTGTCTTTCCTTGGTACCAGGAATAGTCTGGAATAAAAACCTTGACCTTGTTCTTTTGCAGGTACCTCTTGAATCGCTTTCATGTCCATGAGAGCGGAAATTTGTCTTTGTCCTCTGCCCTTTGATTTTGTGGCAGGTTTGGCATGCCTCTCCTTTCTGGAAGGGTGTGAAAGTGGAACCTGTAGCCTCTGTCTATAATGTCCAGAATCCATTTGTCTTTTGTAACAATATGCCAATTTTTTGAGAATAATGCCAGTTTTCTGCCCAAAGGTGCTGTCAGTAAAGCTTTGCTTGGCAGGTATAGGGGGAAGTCATTGTGTCTGTTTTCTAAATGACTGTGATCTATCTTCTCCACCTCTTGGGGTTGATGCTTGCCACTGTCTTGCTCTGTAAGATCCTTGAGGTTGCCCTCTACCCCTTGGGCGTCTGTATCTGCCCCTTTGAGGTCTGTCCGTGGCTGGAAAGGACCAATTTTTTGAAGGCCAGTTTCTGCTGAAACATGGAGGTTATACCTGCAGGAAATCTTTCACTGTTTGCATTGATTTCGCTTTTTCATCCATTTTCTTTAGTTCCTCCTCAGCTTTAACACCAAACAATACATCTTTTTGAAGTGGCGCATCTAATAATTTTGCTTTGACATGATCAGGTAAGGTTTGCTCTTTGAGCCAAGCATGTCTACGTATAACAGACCCCGTAACAGCAGCTCTACATGAGGCCTCTAAAGCATCAAAACCACACTGCAAGGTATGTTTACCCACTTGCTCTGCACCATGCAACAAATCTTGCAACTCTTTCAAATCTGGTTGTTCTGGCTGTGTCATTTTGCTTTTCAACTGAGATAACAAAAACTGTTGGTACTTTAACATATGGAATTGACAGTTTAATGCCCTCATGGTTAAAGTGGCCGAGGTAAACACCTTTTTCCCCCACCTTTCTAATGCTCTGGAATCTTTCTCTGAAGGTAATGGGTTTTTAGCAGTAGAGGCCTTAATTCCCTTGGGACCCTGTGAAATAGTTTCTGGGTCAGCAGTATGGCTTTTATATAGGAACTGGTGAGAATCAGGAACCCGGTAATACCTGTCTGGTTTAACAGGAGCTGGAGGTAAAGAACCTGGATTAAGGCTGGCTTCTGTGTACACATCATCCAATATATCTAAAACAGGAGGGATAGCCAGGGGCCTATGCTGGGGGAGCAGTAGAAATTCCCTGAGCCTTTTCTTGGAATCTGAGTAACCTTGGCCTTCCCAGTAAAAGTGTTCTCTCAATGTATGCAGGGTTTCCCCAAAAGAGTAGTCCTCAGGGGGGACAACCGAGGGAATAGACTCCTCAGCATCAGAGTCTTCGAAAGGGGAATAGGCGTAATCCTGGTCCTCAGAGTGTTCTGAGGTAATAGAAGCCTGATCTGAGGAAGGGTAGTCTTCCTCTAATCTGGGTCTTTTGTCAGAGGGGGGGTTGAGAACCCCTGATAAGAGAAATCAAATCCTCAGCCATTTTAAGCATCTGCTTTTTAGGCATGGGGCCTTGAGAGGAGGTCTGAGGACCCTGTTTTTTGGTTTTCGTGGCTGCTTTACATTTAGTGAAAGATTTAATAGAAAAGGTGGAAGGCCTGAAGACGCCTTCAGAAATGGCAGGGCTGTCTAAATTCTGAGTTTCCCCGCCAAAAGTGGCGTCGGTATCTGCAGTAGGAATGGGGACCGAGGAGCCTGTGACCTCGGGTACTGAAGTCACCAGTAATGTAGTTTCATCGGTACTCAGGGGCTGCATAGGCGCCTCGCTGAGAACCTGAGAACCAGTAGTCGGCCTAAGCGTGGTCTCAGTAATCGGTGTGGACCTCGGATGTTGGTCCTTATCTTTGCGTCTTTTGCTCAAAACTGGAGTCGGAGTATCCGACGACATTATATAATTAAATTTTTTGCCAAAATAATGAAGGGCGAACTCCGCCGGGCGCTTAATAGTGCACTTGTTGAATCTAGCACAAAAACGGCAGGCCAAGACGTCGTGGTCTGGGCCTAAGCAAGGTATACAGAAAGAGTGGAAATCCTTATGTGGTATTTGCTTCCCACATGAAATGTAATAATTAACTTTGTCTGACATCAGTCTGAGGCAAGAAAAGTTTCCCCAATGGGGTACTTAGCTTTAAAGAAGACTTCGGCTGAAATACTTTTGTAAATCTCAGGAGCTGGCCAACCGGCACTTGCAAACTGCTTCTGCTTCGGGCACCGCATGGCAAGAAAGACTGAAGAAAATGGCGTCGGCTGCCTCTTTTATACCCCTGCCGCACTGATGTCAGGGAAGAAGCGACGACAACCAATGCCGGACCTAGACTTTGGAATTCGGCCGACCGAGGACCCGCCTGACAGCAGGATAACCCCATCTGTAATGACTGCAGCTGTATGCACGATGAACATCTGAAAATGCCAGGAAGCAACAGAAAAAAACAAAAAAGTTCTTGAAAAAAGGATGGATCAGACTATGGAGACCAGCACCCTTCTAGTCCAGAGACACCAGAAAGGCCTGAGGGAGCAAGAGAGGAAAAAGGGACTGAAGGGACAACATCCAAAAAGAAGGCACCTTCAGAAAGGTGCTTAGATGTGAGAGGTCTAGAACAGGTCTCCAAGTACCTTCTTTTCTGGGCAATAAAAATATTCATGAATAAAACCATTTCCCCCATTGGGGCATAGGCACCTCTTGAATAGTATCCTGAGACAAGAGGTCTTGAAGAACCTGTGGAAAAAAGGGAAGCTGTTCCTGAGGAGGCTGAGGAATACTCATAAAAGGAAGGCAGGAAATCCAGACCATGAAATATCCTTCCTGAATGATCGACAGAACCCAAGGATCCTGGGTGATTCGGAGCCAAATAGGAAGAGAAAGAGAAAGGTGAAGAGAAAGAGGAATGTGGCTGGGAATGGGTGGATATTCAGACAGCACCTGGTTTGTCAGGAAAGGAAGGCTTATGAATCCATGCAGTCTGAGTGGCCTTAGCAGGAGGAGTCTGTTTACTACCCTTTTTACCTTTAGAAGGAGGGTAAGACTGCCTACAAACAAAGGCTGGCCTAGAAGGGTAGTTTTGCTGAAATTAAGGCACAGAAGAAACAAAGACATGCTTAAGCACCTGTAAAGCCTTCCCCTTGTCCTGAAGAGACTTAAATAAACCAGCAGCTACTTCACCAAACAAAAGAGTATTATAAAGAGGAGCATCCATCAACTTAGCTTTAATATCATCGGGCAAAGTTTGAAGCCAAAGACATGAATATCTCCTCAGAACTGAACCAGAAGCAACAGCCCTAGAAGAGGCATCTGATGCATCATAACTACATTTGATAGAATGATGAACTACCTTAGAGGAAGTCACAAACAAGGAAAGAGCAGATGATTTACTCTCAAAGTCTGGAAGATTAGAAAGAATCTGACAAGCCTGAGAAAGAACAGCCAAGACATACCTAGAGATATGGGCCTGATAATTAATAGCCCTAAAAGCTAGGGTAGCTGAAGTATAAACGTTCTTACCCAAGCCTATCCATGGTTCTACTTCTTGGATGAAGGAAGCAATTGAGACGGCTTATCAGAGGCTACAGACACCACAGAGGGGTCAGCACCAGGACATTTAAACAAAAAGGAACAATCCTTAGGTACCCTATAAAATCTGTCAGACTTACTGGGAGCAGGGGGGCAAAAATCTGGCACTTCAGAGGCAGTGGAAAAGACATCCAATAAAGCAAGCAAGACAGAAGGAATGGCCACAGGTTTAGCAGATTTCATCTGTAGTAAGTCATAGTACCTCTTATGGATATCCAAAGCCTGGGCACAATCCCACTTAAATAATTCCATCATCCTAGAGACTGTGTCCCCAAAGTAAATTTTCTCAGAAGGATTAGCTAGAGTATGAGAATCCTCCTTCTCAGACCCTAGTCTAAAGGAGAAGGACTCTGGGTAGTATAAGCAAGGGAGTCATCATCAGAATCTACCTCAGAAGAATACAGTTCTCTGTGCCTTTTAGGGGAACAGGAGGACCAAACAGGAGTAGGAACTGAAACCCCTTGAGGTGACCTCAATGGCAGTAAAACATTAAATAACCCCTGAGTAAAGGCCTGTCACTCACTTTGTGGATCCCTAGAAGCAGAAGAAACATGATTAATTTTCTGTTTCTTTTTTAAGGGGACAGCTGTACTAGAAACCTGAGAAGGCCCAGACTCAGGACAGCCTTTCACAACTGCAGTAGGAACTTCTCCCCTAAAGAGAAACTGAGGAACCCCTCTAGACCCCTCCAAAACATTCAACCGTGGTTCCCTCTGAATGCCCAAAATGGATGCCTACAAAGCGACATTGGATGTGCTGCCCGCCAGACCCTCACAAGCCACAAACCCAGACGTAGTGGAAGAATTTGACAAAAGAACTGGGTGAGCCTCCAGGTTCATAATAATCTTAGGAGAAACTCCTGGCAGAGGCTGGACAGCGGAAGATTTTGGTCTTACCTTATGCACCTTCTTCTTCAGTGACGGCTGATCTCAGGGCAGGAAGTTCCATCCATAGTATCTGCAGCAAGAAGCTTAAGATGCTGGTTCTCAAGATGCAAGGAAAGGAAAAAAAGCCTACTACAAAGAGTTTTGGGGACATACGCTTGACAAATTGAACAAAATGTATGGTCTTGAGTAGCACCTAGGCAAAAAAACACTTATCATGGCGGTCTTAATGAGGGAATCAGTCTCCCACACTGACATTTATCCTTCCTGGATAGCATTAACCTCAAACAGCACTAAACAAACAGAAAAAGTAACCAAAACCCCAACTGGGTACTTATCTGCAATTGTGAGGACTCCAGCAAAAACAGGAGTAAGCACAGGAATGCCAACAAACAGAAAAACAGTAAAAAAAATAAAAATAAATAAAAATGGACAGAGGTAACAGACCAATGATTAAAATAATGTTCAAGCTGGGGGCAAAGAAGTTCTGAGGATGGTACGCCTGAACGTCACCTTTATGCCCTACCCTACGCATGGAGTGTGCAGGTGACGTTCAGCGTACCTTAAAGCAACAGTAGAGTTTGGTAATCTGGCCAGACGGTGGGCTTCATGGCAGGGAATCCCATTTGTAAAGAATACTGCAGCGGTGAATGTAAGGATATCTAGAGTGATAATATCACAGAGACAATAATTTGCCTTTTTAAAATGCCTCAAATACACAATCCCATTAAGTCAGTGATGAGTACTGAAGGCTCATACTATTCACTAAACCTGGCAGAAATGAACAGGTTTCAGCACTGTGCAAATCAAACCAATGGGGTTCATATCGCAGATAAAACCAACAGCAAAAAGTCTTTCCCATTACCAGTGCAGTGAAGGGTCCTGTGACTGATGTCCCCTACTAAGTTAAAGCTTCAGCAGCATGATGTTTTACCAAGAAAAGTAATCTCAGAAGACCAGAAGGCCTTCATTTACAAACAGAACACATTTTTTCACATCCTACAGAAACCTAACTTAAGTAGCTGCATCGTTCTTTACTGTTTTATTTATGTAGTACTAAATATATACTTTTTTGCATCTGTGAATTTTTGCAAGCTTGAATAGGAAACGAGGTAACTAGAATGTGAAGATTGTTCCACAGGAACAGCACACTCACTTCCACCTCTGACAATTTAAGGTTTGGCACTTAGTCAAAATAACACATAAATTCAGCCTACTGAATGTCTGGAAACCATATGCTCACAGCATGGCAAACGTGGGTCATGGGACTATGTGAACAGCTTGTCTTTGACAGAAAAAGACCAAAACACAGTTAATTTTTAAAACGTGTTACTTTTTTTTTTTTTTTTTTTTTTTAATTTTGAAGCCTCATTATGTTAATGCAAATTAGAAAATCAGTAATTTTATAGGCTTTGTATTTTAAAATTCATCCATTATACATATGCACTTGTAAGCAAGACTTTTATTGTAGTTCTTGCTGTAAACACTTGCAACTTCTTACCTTCAGGCATGGCTGATACTGCTACCTAGTACCCGCACAGACAACTGCAAAATATAAACTGCATACACAGTTATCCCTGGAAAAGAGTTTGTTTAATATGCTTACTTATTCCCGCAAAAGAATTTAACATATTTTCTTTGAATATGTCTGCCAGTCCACACCAAGAATTCATAAGAGCATACTGCCACCAAACCAGCACAGAAATATTGAAAGCAAAATATTGCACTCAATCTTGAGTCTAATGACAGTAAATCATGAAAACTTAAAAGATATGTATTCTGAAACAGTACATCTCCTTACTAAATGCAAAAGCAAGTGAAAGAATTCTGAAATAAGAAGTACACACCCAAATGCAAATCCCATCCTTGAACTCTCTACAGTGAGATTCTATGTAACCAAATTCCGTTTTCACACTCTTCTTCACATCAGTACAGCACACTACAGCAGTACAACACTCATAGGCGGCCTTAGGCATAGGTCAACTAGGCGGCCGCCTAGGGCGCCGCTCTAGCAGGGGCACTTTTCCAGTATTTATTTAATGTAGGTAGACCAGGATGGGGGCACCGGGTGGTGTGGTAGGGGCGCAATGGAGCCCTTTTGCCTAGGGCACTAGTTGATCTAAGGCCACTCCTGACAACACTTGTTAGGATTCGACTATGAAACAACCCCCAGCTGTAGTACACTAGTTTTCAACTGCAACTGCATTTAAAACCTAAGACTTCCAGCCAAAACACTGGACACTTAATTTCTTACTAATTCTTTATCAAAAACTTAAATCTCACATAATGGAGTCATCTGCCATGCTTTGCTCCCTCCTCATTAGATGACAGTACTTTGCCTCCACACCATTTTATCCACTTACATACTGAATCAGCTTGACCACTCTGTTCAGCACTACTAAACCAAGTGTTACTGCTTTACTGACCATCAGAGATTTCTGGGAAGTTACTTCCAAGCTATACATAATTCGTCTAACACTGTCTGTATGATATATTGTGAAACGGTTAATACTTCTTTTAACTAACATAATTAACTTCTTGTAACTACTGCAGGCACTTTCCCAGGTCATGCTTAAAAACTGTTATTCTACTGACCAATGTGCAAGCAATAAATAAATGCCTTTTAAAGACTGTTGCAGAGTCTATAAAGCATCCGTGAACAACGTATGCCAAATGGCAGCAGACACAATGCATTCTTTCATTCCTAGGGATATACATATAAATATATATATATATATATATATATATATATATATATATATATATTTTTTTTTTTTTGGCATCCGTACAGATCCCTGACGGCACTTTCTGCCTAAGCAGAAATCATGGAACATACTTAACCGAAAGTGCTGTTCACCGAAGCAGCACTTTCAGACAAGTATGCTCGATGTGCCAGTCACACTATTGTGCAGTTAAGGGAAATTTCCCTTTTTCCCACTGTAGTGTGACCTTGGATTGAGAATATAAAAGTAGGGGGTGTGGGGGGGTGCAGGAGGGGCTTGCCCCCCTTGCATAAAAGAAGATTTAGGTTTTTTTTTCTAATGCACTTTAACAAAAGCGCCTTTTCGGTGAAAGCGTTTTTGTTAAAGTGCGTTCGGTTATTTTGGATTTGGACTATTGAACTTTCGTAAGCCACGGTGGTACAGTGATAGCGTTGTTGCCTCACAGCAAGAGGTTCTCCTGTTCGATTCTCGTCTGGAGTGCCTTCTGTGTGGAGTCTAGATTTCCTCCCCACAGTCGAGTGGCCTCCGAAAGACATGTGTGACTGGGTGTGCCTTCGCTGAAGGTTGGGTGTCGGGCTGGCAACTCGGCACCATAAAAATCTACTGCCAATCATTAGCGGACTGGAGTTCCGCTGTGGCGACCCCTAACCGGGAAAAGCCAAAAAGACAAACAACTATTGAACTTTCGTTCAATAGTCCTAGATCTATATATATATATATATATATATATATATATATACACACACACACACACACACACACACACACACACACACACACACACACACACACACACACACACACACACACACATATATAGCCACAATGTCACAAACTGCTTCAATGAATCCCTTTATCCAAACACTAAAGGAATTCTATGTAGTACAGGCAATGCTTTGCTACATAAAAGACAAAGGTATAACTATGCTTTCTCTGTGAATATCAGAGACGACAGGTAGCACAGAGATAGAGGCCTGTTAGCCTGACCCTGACACTGGGATTTGTGTAGCCACTGACAATGCCACAGACATTTTCTTGACTTGTAGTATGATGGGGCACACCATGTTATCCTCCAAAGGCTGGAGCATGAAGCAGTGTGGCATGAGGTACAGTATGCAGGGTCTGCCATAAAGGATGCATGTTCCAAACATGACACACACTAGTAGATAGTAAACAACAATTATATTGCCATCTTGTGAGAACTGAAGTTCTCACCTGTAAATTCTGGGACTCACAGCCATACTTTTTCATTTATTCAGGATTCCCTGTTCATTTCACCCTTTTTTATTTTTATTCAAGTGTGTTAAATAGGTAGAATGACTAAGCTTACATTTTGTTTCTCTCACAATATGGGAAATACTCACACAAGATACTGAAAATATATAAACACAGTAATGAAGGGTATGCTAAAAATGTTAAAATATCTGGTCTCATCCCATGACAGCAAATGGCTTGTGACAACTGGCAAGCTTATTTAACTTTCTGTTAGTTTTCTTACCTGAGTTAGTCTTACTGAGCTAAATGCTGTTTTATAGAACACATCCACAAAGAGAAGCTTAACAGTACAAATACTGCACTACAACAGCTTGACAGGACAGTAACTAGGGCAAAGTAATACGTTTTTGGGATGCACGAAAAAGATAGAGTTGTTGTTGTTTGTCTTTCGGCTTTTTCCCAGTAAGGGGTCGACACAGTGGACCTCTGGTCCGCTAATGATTGGCAGTAGAATTTTTACAAAACGCCGAGATGCCAGCTCGACACCCAACCTTCAATGAAGGCATGCCCATTTACGCACGCATGTCTTTTGAACGCTACCCACCCGTGGGGAGGACATGCAGACTCCACAAAGAAAGCACTCCCAAGCCAAGCCGAGAATCAAATGGGAGAACCTCTTGCTGTGAGGTTACAATGCTACCGCCGTACCACCACGGCATTGGGGATAAAAATATGTAGGGAAATGTGAAACAAGCAGATGCTATCCAAACAACTTCTAGAGAATAACACTGAGCATGGTACACTGGAGCTAAAGGAAAGTAGCTTTAACTCAATCAAGCCTAAAACGGTCTTTATACTTACAGTTCATTCCCATGCAGCCGTATGGCATCAAGAACTTTTTTTTGGGCTGGCTTCTTTAAAAGACAAGCGTTATTAACAAAATGACACTAAGATTGTTAACATAGTATGTCCTGCAGTGGAGAAATTAATCTTTGTTCACTTATTATTCATATTTTCAAGTTTATGTTCATACTTTCATAAGAAAGAGACCTATATGTTATTGCATTATATGGTGTGAAACACCTATGTGGAAGATGGGACAATTCATTGTCAATGCTCGTTTATGTCACACTATTCTGAAAATATTGCTACTTCTTTGGTAGTCATTTTGAAAATAAGCAATGTTGCCATACATACTCAATACTTTAAAAAACAAGTGACTTACAAGAAGAACACTGCCTTTGATGTTTGCACTGTAAGCTGCACATCTTGAGAGATATCCAGTCACTATTTGTTTTGCTAATTATACATTTAAACATATGTTTTCATATTTCTGTAAATATCTCAATAAGCATGCATTTATGGAGGAATTTCTTGCTGCCATGTGAAAGCTAATGATTGTTTAACAATGTTCTAACAATATATGTCTAGATTGTACAGTTTTCAAGAGATGAAAATTTGTGAAAGTTTACAAAAAATATAATTTGGGGTTTGTATGCATTATAATATATTACAGAATTTATGTAAAAGACTGAATGAATAACAGTTATGTACTTATCATAACTTGGTATCTGTGTTATCTGTAGTCACCGTTCATCCTGTTTGGGTCTAGGATCCAACATTGGATCCAAGCCAGCCCACACAGACAACAGCTTAGCTCAAGCTTCTTCCCTCCCCATAATGCTCTGTTGCTCTCTAACCCCTCAGATCGAGTTTGCCCTGGAGAAAGAAGACAGACAGAAAAGACCTACCACTAGAATGGTCCCACACTGACCTGCCAATCCCTCAGGAAGGGGGAAGAAGGGTGGGACTGTACTGAATGGTGACTACGGATAACACAGATACCAACTTATGTAAGTACATAACTATTAATCTGATGCTATCGAAGTCACCATTTATCATGTATGGGTCAGAGTCCCCAGCTACACCAACATTCTTGGGCTGCCTCATGGAAGGACATGCCTAAGAATAGTGGAGCCAAAGGAAGCCCTTCCCCTAGAAAAAGTCAAGCTTGCAATGATAAATGAAGGTATGGGGCTAAGACCAAGTTGCTACTACACAAATGTCATCCAAGGACTGACAAGCTAAGAAAGCAGCTGATGTAGCCACTGACCTGGTGGAATGAGCCTTAACTGGTCCAGGCAAGGGAGAACCACAGGAGGAGTAGATGAAAGAAATGCACTGGGAAATTCAATGGGAAATGGTTACTTTTGAAACAACTCAGCCCTTCCAGTTGACAGAAAAGGCCACAAACAATTGGTCTGAGAGATGAAAAGCCTTAGTTTTATGTAAATAAAAGTGAAACTGATGATGAACATCCAAGGTATGCAAAATGTATTCCCCCTTGGTAGCATAATTAGGAAAGAGCACTGGAAGCTGGACAGACTGATTGATGTTCACTTCAGTGGTCACTTTTGGCATAAAGGAAGGATTGGGTCTCAAGCCACTCTATCTTTATGGAATATCAAATAAGGGGGCTTGATGGTGAGAGCCTACAATTCTGAAACCCTTTTTGCTGAAATTAAAGCCACCAAAAGGGCAGTTTTCCAAGAAAGTAGGTGCAAATTTTGCCCCTGTATCTTTGAAGAAAACACATTTACAATCAATAATATGAAGATGAAGGTGAAGATACCCCTTACATGCTGTTATAAAAGTGAGAAATTAGATTATTGTGCTTTATGTTCTGTTTATGTTTTTATGTGGGGAAGACAGAACGTAAACTCAAAAACAGGATTGGGGAATATCTGAGAAATATTAGAGATTGTTGTGAAGTGAATGCACTAGCAAAGCATGTCACATTAAATCCAGGACACATGTTTAAATTTATTGTTTTAGAAGTTGTATCTGTATCAGAAAGAGGTGGTGTGTGGCCCTATTTTTTTAAAAAATTGGAAATAATATGGCAAATGCGCCTGAATTCCATATACTGACCAGGTTTAAGCAAAAGTCTCTCTATCTTTAGTCTTTTAAAACTGAAAGCTCTCAAAAGATAGTTTTTGTAGTAATTATGTTTGCATTGTTTTAAATTTTCTAATTTCTTTCAAATTTTATACTGCTTTTATGCCTTTTGTGTATAATTAAGTGTTTTTTATTTATACATTCTTAATTTCTTGATACCAATATAGTGTTTATATGCATAGTCATATATTTATATTATGGGGTGTGTTTATACATTTGGGCTCCAAGACAGGATATTATGTCATATTTTACTTACATAAATTTGGTGTAGGATGAATCAATACTGTTTCTGATGAAGTTCCTGATAAATGAACTGTTTGGGACAAAAGCGCTTATTCTTTTAAATAAACTGTGTGGATTTACTACTTCATGCCTGCTTTTGCTTCACCTTGGATTTCATGGTTTCTTTTGTTCCTGTTTGGATTGGGAAACACTCTTAAATGTTATGTTGAATGAGGCTGAGTGTCTAAGACCATTTCAGAAAGAAAAAATTGTATTTTTAGGTGGCCATGCTACACATAACCCCATATGCAAAGAACACCATCTTCTTCAACCAAACCTAAACTGCCTTCAAAATGATTTACGTCTAGTAAAAGCATTAATCAGTGCTGCTGCCTTATGATATATGTTCAATTATCTTCTGCAGCAGTTTTCTTGTGGCTTTCCTCAAATAAAAGTCTTGACAAGTACTCACAAAGAATATCCACCTTTGTATGACAACTAAACTGCTGCCTCCATGGGTAGTGCAAGAGATCCCCAATTGTGGTGCAGCTGGTCAATGTCCCATTAGCAACACAGGCAGTAAAGAAGCCAGCATAAGAGGGACAGGAGTAAAAAGGCACTTTTGATCACCTCTTTTGGGTGAAAGTTGAACAGCATGTTGCAGTGAGCATTTCCTACTAATGGATATGGGGCAGAGACCAGTGACAGTGACGAAGTAGGTGACTGTCACCTCTTGCATTCATTGCATGGCATGTCCACAGTACTTACACAGCACATTAGAGGAAAAGTTAGGGCTGTACAGGAAATATACTGAGATCTGCTTATACAACAGTCATACCATGATCATTTCTCCTCCAAAAGGGGATGAATCATACTCAGATTGCAGGCAACAGCCAGATGGTCATTAGGTACAGGGGAACTAAAACAAATAAATATAATCAATACAATGAATAAACAAACCACACAAACTGCTAAATAGCAAACAGAATTTGGTTTCTATCAGTTGAGTAAGTCATCCTGCATATGTGTTAGTAAGAAATTCTAGCTTTGAGGAAGAAACCTTTTAACAGATATATACTATAAGAAGTAGACTGTTGCTATTTCTTCTTGAGCTCCCTTCTCATCAATTCATCCACATAATAATGAACATATAGTTCCACTAATTCTAATCTTCCAAACTAGAAGCACAGACTTTGCACCAAAGAAATTCTGATATCTGGCAATTGGTGTTTTTGTTCACTGAATTAGGCTAGACCCTCTGTCGTGTGGTTTAAGGTTTTAAATATTCATGACCTAATGGGATTTCAGAGTAGGATAATTAATTTGGGAGGTACTGGAAGACCCTCTGCTGGTTACTCAAGTAATATTAATGCTTGGAAAAAAAAAGTTGAAAATATAAATCTTGTTTTCATGATGAATAGTTTAGTCAGGCTGATCAGTTCAACCAACCAGAGTAATGTTCTGCTACCATTTATGTCAGTTTACAGTTTGGGAAGTTACCAACCAAATTATTGTTTGATGGTGTAGCCACCAAACCAAGCCCTTTAGAGTAAATATGGCTAAATGTAACTTTGATGGGTCTGGGCAAACTCACAAAAAAGGACTATAATCTTTAAATGCTTGTCAGCTGAGTTGTGGCTAAGTTGCTGCAAACAACTATTCCGATTATGAAGATGAAAGGGTGTAGAGAGAGGAGGTGGCAACTCTGATCAGTTGGTGTGACAGGAACAACCTTGACCCGAATGTAAGCAAGACCAAAGAGATTATCATCAACTTCAGGAAAAGGAGAACAAACCACCCAGTGCTCAGGATCAATGGTGCGAGTGTGGAGAGGTTAAGAGTAGAAAATTCCTGGTTGTACACATATCAGAGGATCTCTCGTGGTCAGGAAACACCAGCCAACTGGTCAAGAAAGTGCACCAATGGCTCCACTTTTTAAGAAGGTTGAAAAAAGCTAAACTTCATCCTCATAGGTGCAAGAAAGGGCACCCTCACCTGGAACTTCACACTGTGGTTTGGAAGCTGCACAGTTACAGAAAGGAAGGCGCTACAAAGAGTGATGAGGGTTGCAGAGAAGGTAACAAATTCTAGTCTTCCATCGATACATCTTTATTCTGCAAGAAGCATCTGAAAAGCCACCAAAATAATACAGGACAACAAGCATCCTGTGCATGGATTGTTTAAGCATCTAGTATCAGGCAGGAGATATCACAGCATCTGCTGCAGGACTACAATATTTAGCAACAATTTCTACCCTACAGTGATTAGACTTCTGAACTTGGGCACTTTTCCCAGGGGGTATGGACACATAGCAAGTCAATTTTTATTCATTTGTGCAATATATATTTACATATATTCCAAGTAAGTACAATATTTATTTATTACATCCGTAGTCAGTATTATTTAACTCACTCAAGTGCAATATTAGACAAATAACTTGGGCATTTCAATCTGCAGTATGCTTTATATGTCCTTAAATAGGGTAGTTAATTTAACTTAGGGGAGAGTATTCTTTTCGTATATGAGTGTTGGTAAATATCTCTGCTCTTTCTTTTGTGTATTGGGATTAGTATTGTATTTAATTATGTTTATTCCTCTACTTGTATGTGTTGTTTCACTTCCCTTTGTAATGTCAAGAATTGAGCTGATGCACGAAATTTCATTTAGGCTATATGTGTGTAGTTCTAAATGACAATAAAGTTTACTTTGACTTTACACAAGGCAAAAATCTACCTTTCTGCTAGCCAAAGAAAATAGGCATAGCGTGTCCCAGCTTCATGAAGTAGAGACCTGCAACCCGAACTGCGACACCGACAACTCAAGATAGACTGGTCGCTGGAGCAGCCAAGGATGGCGGTGTGGAATGAAGTGGCATTTTTGTTATCTTGCTCCCGCCAGGAAGGACTTCTGTCTGAGATTTGGGACACCCACCAGTGATGGGTGTGTGTGTGCCATAACTGCTTTTAAGAAACAGAATTACAGGGTAGGGCAGGAGCTGACTGACTTTACATGTGGTGATACTTATGACATCAGCAGCAGCTCTGCCTAGCAAGGGCAGTAAAAAATAAATCCCTCCTATTCACAACAGTGTGCATGAGACTACCAGAGGCTCCTCTGCATCCTCTTTCTGGCATATCTGTGGTCTAGGCAGTCCTAGCCCAAGGAGATAGTACAGGGGCCACAACGAATATGAGTAACTGGAGCAGAAAGTGCAAACCGGCAGAAGGAAGATATGCAATGAGGGAGGGTGTGCAATAAATGGACAGGATGTAGCTGCCCCTGAATTAAAAGAGTTAATAACATGAAGAACGAATGGCCCTGGGCTATGGCAGGTTAAATAACTAAGATAACAACAAATGAAAAATAAGATAAAAAGAAACAAGGACCATGATACATACAACATGTGAGGAATAAGTTTTTTTCATCTGCAGCCCTTCTTCTTCTTTTGGCTTTTTCCCGGTCAGGGGTCGCCACAGCGGATCACATGTCCGCTCATGATTGGCAGTGGAGTTTTACAGTGTTGAGTTGCCAGCCCGGCACCCAACCTTCCACGGAAGGCACACACATGCACGCACTCATGCCTAGGGCCAATTTAGAGTGTCCAATCCACCTACAGCATGTCTTTGGGATGTGGGAGGAAACTGGAGCACCCAGAGGAAACCCACACGACCACAGGGAGGACATGCAGACTCCGCACAGAAGGCACCCCAGCCGAGGATCGAACCGGAGAACCTCTTGTTGTGTGGTGACAACGCTAACCGCTGCACCACCGTGGCCGCCAAAATGATGAAACAGGTCTCATACCAATAATAGCTTTGTAATACTGGTTATGTAACAAAAAAAAATCTATAAAAGTTCACAACATTAGCATTTAACACAAGACATTTTGTCAAACCTTCCCTTCCCTATGGAATCAGTTCCTTATGTTCTTATTACAGTCCAAAAAACATGATTTCATAAAAGCAAGGTTATCTACTACACTGCAAGAGGCACACAAAATTTAATAAGCTGTAACAGTGCCCTCTACCAGGGGGCAACATCACATAACACATTTAACAAACCTTTCTCAGTATGCTTACCAAAACACTTTTACTAGTGAAAAAATAATAATCAGAAAATGCACCCAAAAGTCAAACTTGTTTCTCCTTGTTTCAGTGAAATGTTGCAGCAACATAAGTACAGGAGCATTAGTTGCTTTCAGAGTGACTGTTTAATATTTAAATGTTTCAGAGAACTGAACCCTTATAGCAGTTGTCTTTAAATCAAACTAGCAAATACAGTACATTGTTGGATTAGACAGTGAACTGTGTATCCAGCAGTAAATCTTTGATATTGATGAAATCTGACATGACACTTTTTCAATCACAAAGCTCATTCTACACAGCAGCGTTATTTCATGCATATAAATAATGTATAGTTGTGTAGTCCAGCCTACTTCAACTGAAGAACATGTTTATTTATTTATTTATTACATTACTAGGTAGTGTCCAACTGGGCTGGAGGGCCTGTTTTCAGTGGAGACCCGGGGAGAAAAGCTTCACATAAAAATAACGATACAGTACAGTTAAAAAGAATATACACTACTACATTAATAAGAAAAAATATTTACCGTGATTACCAAATTTTTTACAATGAAAAGATTCAATAACATTTTTTTCTATCATAACATTATGAATGCAAAATGCAGGGATCTGGACAGCTAGTTAAAAGCTGATAAGCAGTGAGCAGACCTCGAGAAAACTATATATCAGTGTTACAGAAAGTAAACATTTTGGTTTTGAATTTTAGAAAATGCATAAACCAAAAAGGCTGTGTGGAAGCAATCTGAGGGAAATACTGGGGGATATGAGCTGTAATACAGGAAAGACATTATAGTAGAGATAAAATGAGCATAGGAGAGAGGAGTTATCCAGGTGGAGAACAAGGACAAAACGAGTTGCTTTTTAGATATTATTTTAATTTTGTTTTGAATGAAGACTAGCAAGGGACTTAGCTACTTTGTTTGAGTAGAGGGAGTCACCATGGTAGTTATGTGACTGTGTTATACTGAGCAATAGCCTAACTGGAAGATCTAAGGAACCTGCTGTTTACCTGTAGTTGGAGTAAGGGTGATATTGCAGGGCAGCTGAGAGGGTTGTGTGCGATTTTGTGGGCTAGGGCTAGTTGGTTTAAGGTTAACAGGTTAGGGAGTTCTAGCTAGTTGAGTTGAAGAGCGGAGCAACGATGGGTTTTATGGGGGTGGCCTGTGGCAGACTTTGTGATTTTATTATAGCAGGGTTCAAGGTTGTGCAGGTCTGTCTTACGTAAACTGGTATAGATATGTGAGCAGTAGAGAAGTGTAGAGAGTAGTTGAGATCTAGCAGTGGCTAATCTGGGTTGGGGTGTTAGGTATGGTTTGGCCCTGTAGAGAGCACCCAGATTGCAGTTGACTTTTTTGATAGTTTGAGAAATGTGAATATCAAATATGAGATGGTCATCTATTGTAATACCTAGGAGTTTGCTGGTTCAATTTTGGTGCCATTTGTGGAGTGAATGGAGAGGGGTAGGTGGTCTGATTTGGTAGATTTGTTTGCAAAGATTGTTAATTTTGTCTTATTTGGATTTAGAAGGAGTTGGTGGATTAATAAGAACGAGTCAACTTGTATAAAAGCTTCTTGCATTTTTTTCTTTTAGTTCTTGAGGGGAAGGGGCGGAGCAGATGAGGGAAGTATCATCAGTGTATTGTACGGAAGAGGCAAGTTGGGTTGCTGTATTAAGGTTATTAGTAAATATGATAAAGAAGAGGGGCCAAGTATAGATCCTTGGGGTAGACCAGTGGCAACCGGCAGTAGAGGGGAGAGTTCATTTTCTCATTTAGTAGCCTGTTGATGGTTTGATAGATAACTCATAAACCAAGACAGGGATGCTGGACTGAGATTGTATGTAGCAAGTTTGTTTAGTAGGAGTTGGTGGGAAATGGTGCCAAAGGTTGTTGACATGTCCAGGAAAATTGCAGAGACTAGTTGTCCCTTGTTCATTAGGTGATGAATGGCATTGGGGAAGGATAATAAGGCTGTGTTTGTACTATACTGTGGTATAAAGCTATCCTCCCACCCTTAGCCTAAATCCTAGAAAAATGTATTCAACTACAACTCCTAAACCACCTTACCACTAACAACCTTCTATCAGATTCGTTTTTAGGAATTCATTTGGAAGTTGGCCGGCAGACAGGCAGCAAGGTTTTAGTTTGCTTAGTAGCTTTTTGATGTACGATGTTTGAACTGGTTTAAAGGATAGGGAGTTAGTGGAACTAGAGCTTAGTGGGCGGAGTGTGAGGAACAGTTGTTTATTGTTGGTAAGCAGTGAGGAGATAGAGTTAATGAAATGTGAGTTAAATTGCAAGGCTAAGGGTGTGGTGGTATAGGTTGTAGAGGGAGTGGGGGTGGTGGGTTTATCAGGGTTGAGGAAGAGATTTACAGTTGCCACAATTGTTGTGGGTTGTGAAGGAACTTTGGTTGAGAGGTTAGGAAGAAGTGCTTTTTATCAATGTTAATATTGTGCTTAGTCTGGTTTCTTAATTGCTGATGAGTAGTGAGGTTGATTTGTCTTTAGTGGACAGATATAGAGCTTTAGCTCTGTCTTTTTCTTTAATTAGTTGTTTTGCATCTTGAGAAAGCCATGGTAGTTGCTTGGATTTGGAGCATATTTTTCTGGTGGGGGCTAGTCTATTTAGGATTTCAAGAAATTTGTTGTTAAAGAATTCAGCTGCATGGTCCAGGTGTATGTATTTTAATGGGGACCAATCACAGTGTTGCAGTAATTGATTGAATAATTCTGGTGAGAAGTTTTTTTTTTTTTACACTGGATGAACCTGAAAGGATTGTAAGCTTGTGTGTGAAATCTTTTTCTGAGCAGATTTTTTTTTCTACTCAGTTTTGAGTAGAAACATTTTTTTTTTTGTACTACAACCTGAGAAAACTTAATATAAAGTTACTTGTGCTTAGTAAACTGGAATGGTAAATTAACTGTAATATGGTTTAGAAAATAATTACACACACAGTCAATTTGGTTCTTGGTATGTCCCTTTACCATGGAAAATGTACCTCACTCAGTTTAGAGGTATTGTAAATTAACAGAGAGTAACCCGTAAGTAAAGCATAACGATACTGTTGTATTGCTTTCTCTCCTTCTATTAACTGCATATTTATTTATGCATTTGGTGCAGTGATATGTAACAACTTTGAGCTAGTGAGCTCATCTGAAAGATTCAAAACTGTGGAACAAGTTCAAAGCAACTTACTTCTGCGGATAAAACAAAGTGCCTTTAAACCACTGAAAATGACTGGGTTGATCTGCATATACTGTCACAGCTGAAGAGCTATAGAATAGCATATTTACTTATCTCAGAAATAATGTAGTGGAATGACTATATAGAAATAAGAACCAAAACTCCAAAACCATAGTTTAGCAGCAACAGAAATGTATAGGTCTGAACGGGAAACACAAGGGATTCTTGTCCCTTCCTCTAATGGTACTTTGCTAGTCTTTTAATTAAAAACATAATATTATCTGCAACTGGGAAGGATAATGACAAAAACTATATTTTGCCGAAGTATAACTGCAAAGCATGACTGTATTTTTTAAAGTCCTGACAGATAAAACTGGCAGGCCTCCCACCACTTTGGAGGAAACGGATAAACTAAAGAGGCTGTAAGCTTAAATAAACAGAAGTGCTGCGTGACAGGAATTCCACTTTTAGGCTGTATATTTGTACGCACTGAAGATCTATTAATATACGCATCTAATTAAATGAAGCCATAATGCATGACAGATGTTAAAGAATGACAATGTTTTTATGTAGCAAAAGAACAGAAGATTAGAGGTAATAAATAGAATCTGTGCGCCGTCTCATAAATATTTTACTGCAGATTTCTAAAAGCATGTGAATCAGTCAGACACACTGCTGTCAAACCCAAGGTTTAAAAAATTTGAAAAATAAAAGGCAAAATCCTGGAATGGATAACCTTTTTTTTTTTTTTAATTTTTACATTATATCCACACATGATTCAAAAGTAAGGCTTTTGTTGTCCGGGTTTTATTTTAAGAACGAGAAAAAGGCTATAGTCACTCAAGTCGACAGTTTTCACAATATTATCACTAAATAATCTAGCCATTTCGATAACTTTACTGTGAAATTATTTTATACTCTAATTAAAATCAAATAATATGAATGAAAACTGAAACTGCATTAATTAATTGTATGAATTAGCCTGCCAGGTAGGGTGGAGGTACAAAAATGTACAGTTATGTACCCTTACCATAAATATAGATGTTCAAGTGTATTCACTGTTGCAGTCATCACATTTGGGTTATCCCTGCCATGGTAGCCCTCAGTCGGCCCGAATACCAGAGGCTTAGTATTTCTGTGTCAGTTGCTATTGCTCCAGGATTGACTTCAGGTCGTGAGTGGTATAAAATAAGGCAACCGACACCATTACATCAGTTTTTCTTGCCCTCACTGTCAGGAGCCCCCAAGATGGAGCTAGGTTATGGTGGAAGAACACCACCAGTAGAAAGTAAATACCAAAAATTCCTTGTAAGGAGAGAGAGAGAGCGAGAGAGAGACAGAGAGAGAAATTGAGAGAGAGACAAGTGGGATGGAGGGAAGGAAACCAGAACTGCAACAGTGAATACACCCAAACATCTACATTTATGGTAAGTGTACACAACTGTACTATGTTCATGTTTCACTGTTGCAGTCATCACATTTCGGTTGATTCCCAAAGATGAAGAAAAGGGTGGAGGCAGTCAAGAAGACTGGGGCTGGCTAGGATGCCCTGCAAGTCTGCGGTGGCAAAACCTGCCCTGGATTTGGAGAAGATAGGCAGTGGTATGGTGAAGGTATGAACACATGTCCATGTTGCAGCCTCCAGGATGTCCCTGGTGGGGACCCCTCTGAGGAAAGCTGCAGAGGTGGAGGTTGCTCTGGTAGAATGTGTCCTGACCCCCTTGGGGGGAGGTTTCCCATGCTGCTTGTAGCAGAAATGGATGCAGTGTGCTATCCATTTGGAAATGGTTTGTTTGGATATGGCCTTGCCCTCTGCTCCTGCAACAAAGCTGACTAACAATTGATCAGTCTTTCTAAATGATTTAGTCCTGTCTAGGTAGAACTTGAGCTGCCTGTGCACATCTAGAGAGTGCGGAATCCTTTCCCCCTTGTTTTGTGGGTTAGGGAAAAAGGTAGGCAAATGAATAGATTGGTTGAGAGCCATACTGGACACCACTTTTGGCATGAAGGATGGGTTAGTCCTGACAGAGACCCTGTCAGCATGAAAAATTATGAAGGGCTCTACAGCCATTAGTGCTTGTAGCTCGGATACTCTTCTAGCTGAAGTGATGGCTAGAAGCAAGGCTGTCTTCCGAGAGAGAAACTCTGTTGAAGCTGCTGGTTCAAAGGGGGGCAGATTGAGCTTTTCCAACACAAAGTTTAGGTCCCAAGCTGGGTTAGGAGCTCTTCTGGGTGGCATCAAGTTGTTAGCCCCTCTTAGGAACTGTTTGATGAGAAGGTGAGAGAAAAGAGGTGGCTCTGTGCTGAAATGATCAGAGATGGCAGAGACATGAATTTTAAAAGATGAGAAAGATAGACCCCTGTGTAGTAGGTCAGCCAGATAATCCAGGATGAGAGGTAGGGAGGGCTGTGCAGTTCTGGTTCCCTTAGCCTGGATCCAGGTGTAAAACCTTTTCCACTTGTCAGCATAAGACTTTCTAGTGCTAGGGCATCAAGTCTCACGTATAACATCTAGAACTTGTTTGCTTAGATTGGCAGCTTGTGCAGTGGTCAGGGAATAAGCCAGGCTGCTAGATTGAGGGTCTGCAATTGGGGATGCATGAATTCTCTATTCCTCTGGGTCAGGAGTGTTGGGTTCTGAGGGAGATGCCATGGTGGCAGCAGGGGAGACAGGCTGCGCAGCATTGGGTAAGAGTGCTAACATGGCCAGTCTGGGTCAATCAGGACTGTCCTCGGTTTTTCCTCCCTTATTTTGAGCAGTACCCTTGTAATGAGCGGTAGAGGGAGAAATGCATAGACCGAAAGGTTGACCCACTGAAAGGATAGAGCATCTACTTTCCAGGCCTTGCTGTGAGGTTCCCTGGTGCAGAATTTGCTGAGCTGATGGTTGGAGTGGGAAGGAAAGAGCTCAACCTTCGGGGTGCCACATTTCTGGGTTACAAGGGTGAAGGTTCTTTAGTCTTGCTGCCACTCGTGTGGGTCTAGAAGATTTCTGCTTAGGTTGTCTGCCAGAGAGTTTAGTGAGCCTGGCTGGAATTGTGCTAACAGGTGTAGTTGCATGGCTGAGGCCATGTGCCAAAGGGTCATGGTGAGCCTGCACAGAGGGTATGAGTGAGTCCCACCCTGCTTGCTGATATACCACACCACAGTGGTGTTGTCTGTTTTGGTCAGTAGAGGTCCCGGGGAGAGTAGGGGTCTGAAAGCTGTCACAGCATGCTGAACAGCTAACATCTCTTTTTGGGTGATGTGCAGATGTATTTGATTTGGGCTCCATTGGCCCTGAATGCACCTGCTGTCTAGGTGTGCACCAGAGGCATAGTCTGATGCGTCTCTGGTGAGGGTCTGGGCGGTGTGGTGCTGTGAGAAAGGTAGTCCCTTATTGTGGTAGCATGCTGCTACCCACCAAAGAAAACCTTTCCTTAAACAAGGTATCATTGGTATAAGAGTTTCCAGATCTTGGGAGTGTTGACACCAAAGGCTGTTTAGGTACCATTGTAGTTTCCTCATATGCATTCTGGTATATGGAATGAGTAGAATGCAAGAAGGCATGAACCCCAGAGCTGGCAGGATTTTCCTTGCGGATAACTGGGGTCTGGTGGCTAGTTGAGAGAAGCAGGCTGTCAGGTAGGTTTGTTTTGCTGGTGTAAGGAATGCCATCTGGGATGCTATGTCCAGGCTTGCTCCCAGGAATACAATTTTTTGGGTGGGTACTAGTTTGGATTTCTTTTCATTGATAGTATACCCCAGGGAGGTCAGTAGGTCCTTTACAAAGGTCAGGTGCTTTAGCAGCTTTTCCTGACTGTCTGCCTGGATCAGGTAGTTATCTAAGTAAGGGTAAATCTGAATATTTCTTTGCTTGCAAAAAGCAATGGAGGGAGCCAGACATTTTGTGAAAACTCTGGGAGCAGTGGATAAGCCAAAGGGAAGCGCAGAGAACTGAAAGTGTAGTGATCCTGCCCTGAAACACAGATATTCCCTGCATGATTTCCAGATTGGGATGTGTAGGTAGGCCTCTTTTAGGTCTAGGGTGACTAACCAACCATCCTTGGAGAGCACAGGCAGAAGCTGCTGGAGGATAAGCATTTTGAATTTTGGTATCACCAGAAAGGTGTTTAGAATGGATAGATCAAAGATAGGGTTACCAGGAAGAGTCTGGAGTAGAAACCTTGGTTTCTCTGTTCTGCAGGAACATGCTCTATTGCCCTCATACAGTGCAGAGAAAGGACTTGTTTTTTGGACTCTGCCCACTGGTTTGGTGGAAGACCTGGGAACCCTTTTGGGGTTGGTAGAGTGTGGAAATAAAATTTGTATCCCTGGGGCACTATGTTGAGGACCCAGCGGTCGTTGGTAATGGTGGCCCAGATGCTTGCATGGACGGAGAGTCTTCCACCTAGGGACAAGAGCAGGTGGGCAGAAGGAGGAGGTGGAAGTGTAAAGTCATTGTGAGTTCTTAACATGAGGGGGTGGCTTAGCACTCCCATGTTTTGAAGAGGAGGAACTTCATTGCAATGATCTCTGCATTCCCTGGGGCTGTTGTCTGGGGGGGGGGGCTGCTTCCCCAGGGTCTGGGCTAAGCTGACCTGCAGGGGGCAGGAAAAGACCAGTGCTTTGAGGGGCAATGCCTACTGAAACTTGGTGGCTGGAACTGCAAGAAGTCTTTAACTGTCTGCATAGATTTAGCTTTTTCTTCCATCTTTTTAAAGACCTCCCCTACCTTGATGCCAAATAAGCTGTCTTTGTGCAATGGTGCATCCAATAATTTGGATCTGACATGGTCTGGCAAGGGCTGTTCCTTAAGCCAAGCATGCCTTCTAAGGACAGAACCAGTGATTGCTGCCCTGCAAGATGCTTCTAGGGCGTCAAAACCACATTGTAAGGTGTGCTTAGTTACCTGACTTGCAGAATGCATTAACTCTTGTAACTCTTTTATTTTCTGCACAAGCAGGAAAAGAAGATAGTTTTTTGTTTAAGGAGTTCCATTGAATGTTGCTGATATTTCAGCATATGGAACTGACAATTTAGTGATCTAACAGCAAGAGTAGCAGAGGTGTATACTTTTTTACCCCATCTGTCTAATGCTCTGGAATCCCTATCTTAGGGGGTGGGAATCTTAGCAGATGTTGCTTCAATTCCTTTAGGTCCTTGAGAGATGACCTCGGGGTTAGCAGTAGGATTTTTGAAAAGAAATTAGTGAGAGTCAGGGACTCTGTAGTACCTGTCAGTTTCCTGGAAGCAGGAGGGAGGGTGTCAGGGGTCAAACTGGATTCCATAAAAACATCATCCACAACATCCAGGACAGGAGGAATGGCCAAAGGTCTGTGCTGTGGAAGATCTAAGAATTCCGAGTCTCTTTTTTGACTGAGGGTAGTCCTGACATTCCCATTGGAAATGTTCCCTTAAAGTATGTAGGATTTCCCCAAAGGAAAAGTCCTCAGGTGGAGAGGCTGAAGGGATGGATTCCACTGCATCAGAATCCTCATAAGCAGAGAGGGGTTACATATCTTCATATTCAGATGCATCAGAGTCATCGGACTCCTGTTCAGATAAAACTACTGGGGAGAAATCTCTTTTTCTTTTGGAAGGGGTAGGCTGGCTTCCCCTGATAAGCATTATAAGATCTTCTGCCATTTTAACCATCTGAGACTGAGGCAAGGAAGCAGGTGCCTGAGACTGGGTTGTCGGTTTCTTGGGTATGGTTCATACATTGGGCCTTACCAACTCGGTAGTTTTCGAAAGAATGGTAAACACAAAAGAAGTTGTCAGTCTTTGTCGAGAATCAGTAGTGCAAAGTACTTCCTTGGAAGCCAGTGCCTGCTCACCGGCTCCGGACCCATCCAAGGTAGAGACATCTGCAGGATCCTTAGTAGATGAAGAGTCTCGCTCCATACCAGACTCCGAAAGGGTCTCAGCAGCGGCCTGCAAATCCCCAGAAACAGGCTTCAGGACTGAGAAAGTGCCTCACTGAGGACCGGAGAACTGATGACTAGCTTGACGGAAGTTTCATCGGCAGTTTTGGACCTGTGCGGTCTGTCTCTGTCTTTATCCGTACATTTTTTCAGAAGGTCTGCTGTAGGATGGCTTACCTAAGCCATATCGGAATTCGAAGACTGAGAGCGAAAATATTTAGCTACAATAAGGACCCGACAAAATATAGTTCTGGCGTTGAACAAAGCACAAAAGCGAAAGCAGAGGACATCGGGGTCTGGGCCTAAGCAAGTAACGCAGTAAGAATGAAAGTCTCGGTGTGGTATTTGCTTTCCACAGGCGAGACAATTGTTAACTTTTTCTGACATCGGTTTGAGCAAGAAAAAAGGATCCTCAATGGGGTACTTAGCTTTAGAAGACTTCAACTTCAATTTGGAAATGAAAAACTCAGGTAGCAGCTGACCGGCACTCACTCAAACTGCTTCTGCTTCAGGCTCCTCGGCAAGACTAACTGATTTAATGGCGTCGGCTGCCTTATTTTATACCACTGATGACCTGACGTCAGTCCTGGAATGATGGCAACCGACTCAGAAATACTAAGCCTCTGGTATTCGAGCCGACTTAGGGCTACCCCGGCAGGGATAACGCAAATGTGATGACTGCAACAGTGAAACACGAACAACATCACTATAATTACCTCCCTGTCATTAAAAATCGTGCTATTTTGGGGATTATATACCAAAACTTCTAGTCCCCAAAATCCCTAATATGAAAATGTGAAATTGGCTTCTTAGCAGATGCTCTTTTGAAACTGCCACACTAAATTCAAGCTGCTTCTCAGTGTGACCTGGACGTGAATAACAGACAGGAAGTCTGTCTACTATGTCTAACATCCAATGCATAGAAAAAGCAGAACTCAAGAGTAAAAAATGATAATGTAACAGGTCCAGCTTTGCAGGGTAGGACGTTGTTTGAAGCAAAACTGAAGTGATGCCTTACCTAAGACAGTATGCAGTGGTATTAATGCTTCATTTATATTAAAACCAACGTAGCACCAAATCTGCTGACATACTCCTAAACACTGGTCAAAATGAAGGAGCAGTATATGTCAACTGGATTTGAAGCCATAAATTCAAAACTGTTAGTATTAATAATTGTAGTTTTCATAAAACACTGCAGTTCAGGTGTATTTTCTTTTTCCACTTCACAGTGATGTCTATGCAAATGCCAGTGATGAGGATTTCTGTACGAAGTTAATTTGGCGACTTAATAGCTTGTCAGTGTGGCAGTTACTTTAGAGTACTAAGTCTCAGAATTGTTAATCAGCTGCTTCCTGTAACCAAAAGGTACATGATTTGAATCTTTCCATCTCCATTTGCCTGCCTTGTGACTTTGAACAAATCACTTAACCAGAGAGTCTGAGAAAAGTATATGTGGGTCAGTGCTTCACCATGGTGAACAAATACAAGTAAACAGATGAGCGCACAAACAAATATGCTTTAATAAAAATGTGGAGAAGTTTTCCTTTTCCTGTCGTGTGAGATGCTTATATTAATTAAATTTTGCTCCTGCATAGAGAACTTTGCCTCACACTTTCAGTTAGAGTTTTAATTTTACTTAATTTTACTTCAGATTATTATTATTATTTTAGATTAAAGTAGAATTGCTAGGATTTACAGAGATACCACAGTGATTTGCCAAAATTATAAGCGTTAAAAGGTATGGGTGGAGATGCCAATGATGGGCTAAGCACATACTGCAGTGGAGAAAATATGACTGAAAGAACATAAATTACAAAGTTCAGATGAAAATCTGATTATGCAGTCTTTAAGAAGATATGAGTCAGCTGGAGCTGATTTAGAAGTGCAAAGAAGAAAAAGTCAACTTTTTAGACTACTGAATTCACAAATATACAAAAACTGTTCACATAGAGGTACTCAACCATTATAGTTATAAACTAACCTTCTATGTATTTGAAACAGGAGGGATCGTGTTCCAGATTGATAGTAACAGAAAACAGCTATGAAGATTCAGTTATGCATTGCATAAAAAAGTGATAAAAAAACTGCAGAAAGCAAAACAGTAATATAAGTGGTACTGAATATAGCACTATAAGACTCTACTGCATACCATCTACATTCATTGCATAGAATGATATTTTTTCCTGATTAAAATTCAATGAGAATACAATTGTTTGGGGAAGGGGATGGTATGATCTACCCAAATGCTAGCTGGGTAAACTATTCAATATCAAATTAGTATACCCAGATGTTAACTGTCTGAAAGGGAACCAAACCCAGGCAACCTACTCAGTTAACAAACAAATACTGTTTATTTATTTATTTTATTTATCCTTTTGTTGACCAGGCGAGTCCCACTAGGCTAGTAACCTCTTTTCAGGGAATACCCAAGACTGAATTTATACTAACAGGGGAAATTAGGCCAGGGCATCGGGGAACTTCCACTACTCTTTTCAATAGATTTAACATCCACCTGAGTTACCACCAACTCAAGCAGATGGGGCCTTGGTTTAACATCTCACCTGAAGAAGGACAGCCCACTCAGGAGTGCAGCACTCTCATCTTACACTGCACTGCAGTGTCAGCTTTTGATCTACCCTGGTGTGGAAACTGAACTCACAGCCTTCTAAACCAAAGACTAGTGTGCTATCTGTTGTACCACTGACACTGCATGTCACTCAAAACAGCTTGGAACAAAGAGTAAAAATCCAGTTAGCATATCATACTAACAAGCCTAGGATTTTTCAGTTCCTGATCCATTCTTATACCCTCTCTCAATAACACAGCTAAGTATACTATCATCTTTTGCCCAAGAATAAAATCAAATGCATTTGTAAATAAACCATCCTTCTTAAAGAATATTGCAAATAAACCATCTTTCTTACAGTGTTATCAGTAGAAATCATGATGCAGTAAACTGCCTAAGAATTAAAGCAAGCTGTGATACAGGGCCCAATTCCAAAGGTCTTCCTCTCAGTGTAAGTGAAAGTGAGCACTTTTGTTGAAAGCAGATACTTTGGAATCTGATTCCCAGTATAAGCTTATAGGCCTTATACTGAACTAAGTAACTTACACTGACAGCAAATCTTTTGGAATCAGAGCACACTTACACACAGAGCAACTCATTTGGAATCTGGCAGCTATCTTTAGTGATGGAAGGAAATCTGCTTAGGATGCCTAAGTATGTCCATTGATATTACTGACCAATGCATTATAAACATGTACCAGTAAGACACAAATATAAATGTAATCGTACAATAAATAATGTAGCCAACAGAAAAAAATAAATACTACATTTCAAAAATTACTATAGTCATATAAGCAAGTCAAGATTCAATAAAACTCAGAAATGTCTTCTCTCAGAATACTTGATAAGAAATGCGAGTAGGTTATCTCTAACTAAGAAATCAGCTTAATCTTGAGGGCTGAAAGCAATGATTTGTTATTCATTAAATACACCAGAAAACTAAAAGGAAAAAATGGGAATACAGTACTCTATCAATAAATAAATTTAAAAAAATTATCACACAACTACAGGACACAGTGGATAGGCTTGCAGAAGATTTTTTGTGCTAACTTAACAATAAGCAAATAAATGACAGAGAGCTACAGAAACAAGGGGAGACATTCATTATAAAACTACAGCCACAATAACTGATGCTATAGGTGAAACTAAAATCTTAGGTTCCACAGGAGGTTTTCTAAACAGAATAAAGGAAAACTTGATTAACCCATGGTCATTCCTGTTAAACCACTCATTAGTATGTAGACATGTCCCTGACCTGGGGTCACAGGCAGCAGTGAGACTGAGTGACAATGAAATCATAGACACTGATACAATGAAGATGATGCAAAATGACAAGGGGGACCTACTTCTGTAAGGTAAAGAAAAGTCCAGCTTTGTTAAGGAAAGATGTTATCTTTTGAATCTTGCGACATTCATTAATAAGGCAAAACAGTTGCAATTGATAAGGGTTTGGCAATGCATAGTGCATACCTTGACCTTCTTAAAACATTTGACACTATCTAATATACTGACAACTGTTAAATTAACAGTACTAACTATCAATTCATATGCACCTCACTAGGTAAAATATTGGCTAAGCAATATGACACAAAAAAGATAGGGCTTAATGTTTTTCAAGGTTCTGCAATGGGGCTATGTCTTTTTAGTCATTTTATCTCAGACATAAAATTGGAAAATGGACTACGGATTATGAAATGTTCTTGATACTACTGTAAACTTGATAATATAATTACTTTAGTAACAGATGATGAAGTTTTCCAGGACAGTCTACAAAAATACACAGCTGATGCAGCAGTAGAAACATAGCATCATGGGCTCTAGCGAAAAGAACACATATTATGATTACAAAATCAACTGTCAAATTATAAAAAAATACCATAAAATCTAGGAATAATGGTAAACAACAATTCTAATTTTTGACAAATGTGCATCTACAAAGTTAAAAAAGCATGGAGCTTTCCAAGATGGGCTCACACTGATCAGCACCTTAACTTCAGCTCTCCCAGTGTGGAAAAAAAGAAACAAAGGTAAGGGCTGGGAACTCTCTCACTTTTAGTAAATTCTGATACCATCTAGTAAGTACACTGCCTGGATGCCAGCCAAAAAGAAACTAAGAGAGTCTTAAAGAAAATCAGTTAGAAAAGGTGAAGATAAAGCACTGACTGGGAAGAATCCTGCTGCTGTTCAGCAAAAAGCAGTTCAAGCTCCAGCTTTGGTGCAAGACGCAGCTTCCAGTAATCTAGAGGAAAAAATAAGTTAAATGTGCTCAGAGCTGATTAAAATAAAAGAAACATAAAAGGAGGAGTGTATCAACTCAAATAACAGAATGCTGGGAAAAATTGAAGAACCTTTAAACAGATATTCAGATGAGCTGATATAACTGGAAAATCAGAGGTCGAAATTAAGAAAAGGCTGGCTGAGGTATGAGACTGCTCAGGAAGAGATGTTTCAAAAAAATGGCAGAATTAGAGGACAGAGCACATAGGGAAGACCTGAGATTTTCTGATGTACCAGAGAAACTGGAAGGACCAAACTGTATTCATTTTATGAAGGCAAAAATAAGACTGTATTCATTTTATGAAGGCAAAAATAAGCAACTGGACTGGTATTCCATAGCAGGAACTGTTAGCTGAAAGGGTGAATGTGTACATTACACAAAACATGCCATGAGAAAGCAGCCAAGTCCTCAATTTGTAAAGATGCAAACCTACCAGCAGAAGAAGTTATTCCTGAGACAACTATGGCAAAAGGGCAAAGTATTAAAAGTTGGAGATAGTAGAGTGCTTATGGAAAATGATTATTCACTGCACACCAAGCAAAAGAGAAACACATTTATTCCAGCAATCAGAGAATGAAGAGGCAAGTGCAAGACTCAAGCTGCTGTATCCAGCTGTCTTCAAACTATTTTTTTCCCTGGAGGATCAAAGCAATTTTTTTTTATGCAGAACAGACTAAAGAGGAAATACAAATATTTGTCCAACAAAACAGAAGGATATTCTGCTTCTTATTCTTCTGATAATAAAGCACATGGAGAGACTTTGCCAGTGAAACCGTTTCCAATGTTCCAAATAAAAATGCTTGAAAGACAGAAAAGGAGTTGGCTAGAAGAATTGGAATCACCTTGGAATTGAATCAGAGTCTGGAGTTAGGAGATGGAGATGAACAGGAAAAAGTCCAAAAACTTGCAAAATTAGTGAATAAATGTGAGACTGGAAAGCATCAATCTCATTCATGAAATATGGCTGTATAAGGGGAAAGAGTGGACTTTTGTTGACTTTGTTAAACTTGTGGGGATTTGAAAGTCATTTGCCTCACTTCATGCCATTAATATTTGGAAGGACACTGAAGGGAAAAGAAGATAAAGGAAAAGGGTAACTGGGGGTAAAACTATTTATTTTCTTAACAGTATTTCTGTGAAACATTTCATGTTATAAATTGCATGTTTTACAGTAAAGCATTTTTAGTTGCTGTTGTATATGGTAAAGATACTAAAGTAAACAGATACTTTTCTTCTTTCTTTCTTTCTGCTTTTTTAGTATTAAGAAATGTAAGCGTTATAAAGAAAAATGAGAAAAAAGGCTAGTCAAAAGCATGTTTAAGTTAATAGATTGTAATCTTGGGATACTGAGGTGGAAGTTGAGCTCAAAAGTACATAGATCATAATATATGTAGAGTTGATGTTTTCTCTTACTTTTGCATAGGAAAGTCAGGACTAAGACCATTTGCTTAATTTAATAAGACCTTTTTACATGGAAACAAGTCACTAAGAGAACTCTGAACATAATGAAAAGTTTTCCTTTAGTAATAAATGTTTCAGTTTGTCTTTAGAAGCCTGCAGGTTAGGACTACATTTTTTTCTCTTACATTTCTATAGAGACCAGATGATTATGGGAAATAAGAAAAAGCCAAAGCACTATTTCTTCAAGGCTAAACGTTAATGTTTTCTGAAAGCATAAAAGTTATTTTTCACATCTGGGAGAGGAATAAATATAAAAAAGAACAGACATTGATAGTACAAGAATAGGCAATAACATACATCCTAACATGGACAACCTCAATCTTAGATTAGTTAAGGCCCGAGTTTGCAGATGTCTGTTTGGAACAACTGTTCATATTGGGAAAGTTAAACTTCATTATTTGAAGATGTACATAGTTTTGTGAGTTTGTATTAAGTTAACAAGTTATGGGTTTGTGTTTTTTTTTCTTTGTCTTGTGAAATGTGATGGAGGTTCCAATGTTGATAAGAAAAAAAACTGTATAAATAAAGGATCAACTTGCCAAACATTAGTCGGTGCACGTATCACAAAAGCTGTTATATATAATAGGTGGGAATAATGACTTCCTGTCACAATAGCAGCACTTTCCATATAATCTTGGAATGTGAATGGCCTCACAGGTATAGACGAAAAGGAAAGAATACTTAATTACATTAAGAAATGCAGAGTGCAAATGGCAATGTTACAGGAGAGACATTTGGAAAGAACTGAGCATCAGAATTTGATAAAGAAAGGATTGCAGGATGGATATTCAGCAGAAGATCAGGGACAAAAGAAAATAGGGGTAGTTATATTAATTGCTAGAGAAGCCTACAGATAGAAGAGTCAAAAAACAGACAATAATGGCAGAGTTGTAGTAGAAAGGGGGTACTGGCAAGGGGTGAGAATTATGTTGGCATGTACATATATTCCAGTAAAACTATTATGGACCTTAAAAAATGTGTGGAGAAATAATCAGCTTTCAGCAGGGAATATTACTTACAGGTGGGGAATGGAATTTTACTTGCAACAATAAGGCTGCATCTGGAGGGCTTACAAGGGAAATTACAACAAAAGAGAGTAGATTTCTGAAGAATTTTTGAAAATATTTAGTACAGAAGATGTGAACTCAGTAATAGGAACTTAGAGAGAGTTTACATATTATTTCCCAACGTACAATAACTAGGCTAGACTTGGATAAAATTATGTATTTCACAGGAACACATCATTTTAATTGAGAACGTTGATAAACATCCAATAACTTATTTCATATCATATGCCAATAATTACTAAGACAGAAATGCAGAGTAATGAAGTAAGGATAAGACAGTGGTGCTTCCCCACCTACCTGTTAAAAAGACAAGAATTTAAAGAACGAGTAGTGGAAAGTATTTGGGAGTTATTAGAAAAGATAGAAAGGACTCCATATTTTATAGCCAGTGAGTGGGATAAAATGAAAGTGGAGTTTAAAAACAGGGTAGAAATAAAAGAAAAAAGAGATGTGGTTAAAGAAGCAATAGGAACATTTAGAGTGGCTGACAAAGGTTAAATTATTGCAGAATAAGGGGAATCTCACAAAACAAAAAGGTGCAACTGCAGACTGCTAAATAAAAAGCAAGGGAGTAGATGGATAATATGCATGAGTTTAGGAAGATTGTTGTTAAGTGTTTTTTGAGAATAACTCCAGAGCACAAAAACTTTTGGCAAAATGACTAAGGCAACAGAAAGTAGAAGGGGTTGTTGCCAAACTTACAGAGCCTATAACAACAACAACAACATAATAAATGAGCAGACATCCTGTAAAGGTATTATAGATATTTTGGAAATTTTATACAAATTGAATAAAACAGAGAAGTGGAGAAATCAAGAAAAAGCAGAAAAGGAAATATTTATTAAAGACCTAAATATTCCAAGACTGGAAGTAAATAAGACTCATCAATTAACAGCTAAGATAGGAGATGAAATAGAAATGGTGATGTATGACCAAACTGCAGGAAAGTCTGCACAAATACAAGGTATTCTGGTGGAACTGTGGAAGCTAGGAAGGAAGAAACTGATGAAGATCTTGTTTAACAGTATTTCAAAAGGAGGGGAAGCACCAACATCCGGGGAAATCTGTGGTGTATGTAATACCTAAAGATGGTAAAGACCCATTAGATACAGCTTCATATAGGCCCATTTGCAACAAAGGATTTTTACCTGGAAGTGTTTACATAGGTAATTTTTATTCCCCAAACAGGCTCCACAAAGAAGAATAACTTTAATGGATTGTTATAAAGGATTCACTTACCAGATTTTTGTCCTGCCTACATCTACTACTTGTCAAATGCAACTTCCTTTTTGGTCATTATGAAGCCTGTATTGGAAGACCAAATGCTGTTTGTTTGAATGCAGGTAAACCACAGTTTCATAAGACGTGACTGCTACTCTGTCTCAGACTATGCTTGGGTCTCATTCCTTAAGGCTTATAAGAAACTTTTATCACAGTAAGACCCACTCACTGACTGAAAGACATGATCAGTTGTATTATTACACAATAATCAATGGTAGGGCTATGGGCCATGCAATATTTATCCATAACAGCAAGATTAAAAGGCAAAAGTGGTTTAATTAAAGTACAAGTTAGTAAAAATTTCAACCTACACCATACCATCAATTATTGGTACTACACTTTTGTAAATGTCTGTTTTTTGTTTTATGATCAGTCCTATGTGATATTTTGTATTGTTTGTGAAGATATGCAGCTCTAAAAAATAATTTTCCCTTGTAGATGCATAATTTGCAATATGCTGCTTTGCATTGCACTAACAATCTGGTACATTATTTAACAAGTGACTTTACACTGATAGCACTAAACTGGAATAACTTCAGGAAATGTATAAACACAGTAAATGAAGATGGTCAAATCTGGTATTGAAGATTTTTGAATAGATATCAACCGCAGTTAAAATATCACCAGTTTTGCTCAATTTGTAGAGGTATCACATAAATAAAAGCTCGTAAAAAGTAGAAAGGCATCATGCTTTTCCTGCCACAGTCATAGTTAATATCAAAAATAGATGCTGAGCAAGTGAAGTTTGCTATACTTCTTTATGTAAAAGAGCACTTGTTAAAGTGAGACCGCTGTTTGTGTATGTAATTGTATTGCAGCTGCAAGCATTTTACTTTTTTGTCCTTAATTAAAATGAGTATTTTAAAATGCCACCTCATTTGCTCAAAATATAGGGGGTGAATGAACAGAAAAGTTATGGAATCTGGAGAGATGTGGCTACATATTTACGACAAGTAAAACACACAACTATGAATGCATTTATGTTTTAGAACTTTGAAACTATTTATTTGGAAAGTAAAACAGTTGCATGACTAACAGACATGCTTATGTGCTTCTGTCCTGTTTAAGCTGCAATGTACAGTAAAGAGTTCAAGTACTGTCTTCTTCTTCTTTTGGCTTTTTCCTGGTTAGGGGTCACCACAGCGGATCACCTGTCCACTCATGATTGGCAGTAGAGTTTTACAGTGTCGAGTTGCCAGCCTGGCGCCCAACCTTCCACAGAAGGCAAACACATGCACACACTCACACCTAGGGCCAATTTAGAGTGTCCAATCCACCTACAGAAAGAGTTTAAGTACTGTAATGTTACTTATTTGTCTAAGAGCTTAAATATGATGAGGCTTTCATTAAAATTGTCACAAAGTGGCCTATTTTTATGTTTTGTGATATTACATTTAAATATTTGCTTTTGGTACTGCTACTTCAGATTTATTTTTTGTAGTGTGCAGTCTGTACTTGGTAGCTTTGTTTAAGTTTCAGTAGTAAGTTAGCAGTTACAGTGCTGTTCCTTTAGAATTAATAAAAAAAAAATGACTTTAAATGAAAATCATTGTTTAGTTCAATATTTAGTTATTTAAATGTTGTTTCATTCAACAGACAAAGCAGTTGTAGTTGTACATTTATTTCAGCAGTAAGTTAACAGTTACAGTGCTGTGCCTTTAAAATTAATTTTAAAAAATGCCTTTAAAGAGCAATGTTTACTTCAATATTTAGTTCAATATTTATTTCCTTGAACTAATATAATAAATTCCCGATAAATATTCATGAGATCGGTCAGGACATCTCTATAAATATTCATTAATATTCATACACATCACCAAGTGTTTGGTGGTAGGTGGGGTCTGGGTGGGTCTTGCTACTGTGCATTCTGAAGGCATACAATAATGCTGATTACCCAACATTTACCCCATATCTCTGGAACAATTTGCCCTTACATGTGAAGCAAAGTGGCATCCTAAAAACCCTTCTGGAAGTGGGTAGTACATCAAGAGGGTGGGCAATTGTGAGAATCGAACAACCTCACAACTTGCTCTCCTTGTAATTCCTATGATTCTATAACTTGTTCATTAACTTCCTGAAAAAATAAGACATTAGTACAGAAATCTAGATATTTTATGCAATATTGTTTATGCAAACAAAAAAAAAAAAAAAAAAAAAAAAAACTTTACTCCTCATCTAAGTAAATTTGAGAAGTTTAGCAATTAAGAGAAAATAATAGTAAATGCTGATAGTGCACATTAAGATTTATGGCTGTCAATAGCAATGTGTCCCTACAATGAATTATATTCCTCTGATTGCTGCTTAGCAACCTTCTTTTTTAAAAGCTGAGGGGAAAACTTGGCTAGGCTTAGAAAAGGTCCATTTGGGTCATTAGCCTAGAAACAGTCTTTGAATCTATAAAATCTATAAAGAAACTAGAAATTTTATGAAACTGATGTTTTACAAATGTCAGATTGTTCCACCATTTTGTATTACTACCAGTTTGGACTGGGTTTCTGTTTTGTACTATGTTTTTCAAGGGCTGGGTATCATTCCTTAAAGGTTATGAAAAACATATAATCATGCTGTGACCTGCCCACTGAATGGATGATTAAAACGATCTAAGGTATAATAAGTATTAAATGCTACTGGGGCTACAGTTTGATCTTGTTTCACAGTTTGGAATCAGAGGCAACCACAGTAATAGTAAGGCATGCAGCTTACTTTGCCTAGGGAGACCAACCCACAAAACATAGAAAATAGTTAAAGTACAAATGCAGTATGAAAATGACAACCAACATTTTGCCCAGAAATACAGCATCAACCCTTTAAGGGATGTACATTTTACAGACATTTTACACAGCACTTACAAAAAGGCCACTTGTATTTTGTCTCATTTCATTTTCTGAAAATTGTTTCTAGAAATTAATTCATATTCACCTAAACAAATAGTGTACATATCCATAATTCCAGTGCCACTGTGCTCTTTACTTATCTGGTAACAAATAATCTAACCATTGAGAAAGCATTATGCATGTAGTTTTTCCATCCTGAAATACTAAACTGTACTTAAGATCCCCTTCCCTGGTAATTTATGAATGGATTCATTACGTAATACTATGTACTGTAGTAATAGGTCCTATAAATCAACTCACACGTGTGCTGAAGGATTTTTGGTTATTTGATCTACTTTTGGTACAGATATAGATCTTAATATATTTTTATCACACCACTGAATGCCTCTCATCTACAGATTAAAATGAATTATTACATTACTTGAAACTATAAAAGTTAACAAATCTCAGCCCACAAACAGTTGTGTCTGAACAAGAGGTGTGTTTGGAAGTTTGGGAGGGTCCCTGCACACTTTCATTTATTTATTTGAAGAGAAGGAAAAATTCTTGGCAGAAGATTGTTAGTAAAGAAAACATACACATTTGTACAGATTTGACTAGGACTGGGCCAGTGAAATAAAATGATATGAAAATTATATATGCATTGCTCTTGAGAAATTCAACAAAAACATGGAAAATGGATTCATTATTTTATCCCCAGTGAAAACGGCAATAACAATACCTGGTAGATCTTTGACTACTGTTTGCCACAAGCTCTAAAGTGCCTAATTTTCCCAAGGTGTAAAATGTTGTTAATGTTAACCATTTAAAGTGAAACTCCAATATGGAAAATCCTTTCAGTAAAATCCTATCATGGTGAAAGGAAGGAGCTTTGACTGTACAGTATATGGAGTCAATTTGGAAATGGGGATGCACATTTTTAGCCCTCAGTACCACCTCATAGCCTGCATCAAATAATAAGCACTTTGCATTTACAAGACAGGCAGATCCCCATCCAGTCCTTTACATTATCATATTTAATTTAAGGAGTCTCTAACTGATCTCAATTTTTAATTCTAACTCCCTTGTACTTCTAACTACGTGTACAAATAGAAGAAAATATGTTGCTGTGTTTCTTTGGATGCCATACAAGTACTGCCAAATGATTACATTTACAAAATTGCTCTGAAAAATGACAGCAGCTTCCAATTATTAAAGGGCTTCTGGTGGCAGAAAGGGCAGCAGGTTACATATTTTATTCCTTTAAAGTTGGATCTTATAAAAGGAAAATAACACTTAATTTTAAAATTTCATGCTATTAATAGTGACCAATGAACTTTTATTCTTCCATGCTTCCTGCTGGCAGGGCATCTGTAATATTGCCACCTGTGATAGCTTCCTTTCTGCTGAATCAGTTTGAAGTTTGCAGCCTGGCTTCAAAGAGCAGACTGCCACCAAATATTCAGTAATTATACAGAGTTTTCTGCTTTATGAATAAAATATATCCTAGAAAACCGAATACTAAAACTGAAACTGAGGTCCTCATCTGTACAATTACACTTATTTCTTAAAATAGTAAAGAGTATTTCTTTAGTACATTAAATGCATTTTCCTTTAATACATCCATTTTATGTGCAATTTGGAAAAAAAGAGAAGTAAACTGCAGGAACGGGATCTTTTATAAAGGAAAATGAGAAAAACAGTATGCCTGTTTACTGCTTCAAACAATTTGTTTTATAGATTTTTGAGAAGAATAACACTTCTTCAAAAGAAGATATTCAGAGGTGTATACTAAGTTAATGATCAATGGGGCCTTTGTAAGCCTAGCCAAGCATCCCAACTGCATCCCACACATTTATGTGCCTTAGATGTTCTTTTAACGGGTATATGTAAGCCATGACATGATTTGCAGGCTGCCTCTTTCCATTACAGACATGTGTGGTACATACAAGGTGTATTTATGATTTTCTATTCACTGGTCCAGGTCTCTCTTGAAGAGGGTTAGTGAAGAGGTCTACTTCATATGGATAGAAAGCCTGTTCCACACAATGGAATTCTCTGAGACACATATTATGTCATCTCTAACATGTCCTATCTATGTCATAAGCACAGTTTAAATCCCTAGATCAAGTAATTCTGATGCTGTTTGTTTTGTGGATATGCAAAAGGTCCATCAGAGTTGGATACAAGGATGCCTTATATATCAGGCATAGATCACCTCTCAACAGTGAGCAATCTCTCAAGGGTACAGGTAGAAAGAGCTTGCAGAGATAATTATCTAAAATGGCAACTCGTGAAACTCAAAAGGAAACTGAATTAAAAATAAGTAGGAGAGAGTGTGGAAGATACAACCAGAAGTACACAAACAAATCTAGCAACAAAGTCATGAGGTTAGCTGTAAAGTGGGATATGTGTCAAATATATTGAACAAGTGGATAGATATGTACTCCAGACTGGCCTGACAAGTTGTTCTCTGGAGTCCAGTGTACAACTGGAGGGCTGAAGAAAGCTAGGTTTACCCTCACTGTCTAAAATGGGTAGCAAAGAAGGACAGAACCTGAAGTGTCTAACATGGCATGATTAGCATAGGAAACTGCTTATCATGAACAAATTGAGCATTTTACGCAAAAGCTGATGATATGAGGTAAAAGAATTGAAACGGATGTCATATTTGGTTGACTTCAAAGATGTGCAATGGATGCACAGGAAAAGCACATTATTTTACCTCTATGACACTCTTACTTTGAGATTATTAAATGCATATATCATGTGCACGCATTTTCAGATATGTGTGTGTGTGTGTGTGTGTGTGTGTGTGTGTGTGTGTGTGTGTGTGTGTGTGCATGTACATGCTTGGAAATGATTGCCATGAGGTTTAATAAATTGTATCTGTACAACAGAAACTGGAGGAATACTATTAAATAAATACTACTTTAGTACCTGGAAACTGGAGAAATACTGTTAAATATACTACTTTAGTACCTGGAAACTGGAGGAATACTATTAAATAAATACTACTTTAGTACCTGGAAACTGGAGGAATATAATTAAATAAATACTACTTTAGTACCTGGAAACTGGAGGAATACTATTAAATAAATACTACTTTAGTACCTGGAAACTGGAGGAATGCTATTAAATAAATACTACTTTAGGCATGGAAACTGGAGGAATACTATTATATAAATACTACTTTAGTACCAGGAAACTCGAGGAATACTATTAAATAAATACTACTTTAGTATCTAGAAACTGGAGGAATACTATTAAATAACTACTACTTTATTACCTGGAAACTGGAGGAATACCATTAAAATAAATATTATTTCAGTACCTGGAATACAAATGAATTAACAGCTCTAGACAATACTGTTTGATGTAGGAGGGTATGCCAAATAAGACAAGTGAACTATGGTACTAATAAACGTTTATAATATGGTTTTATGAACTCCAGTATGAATCTAGGTACCACTCTAGAAAAAAACTCATAAGCTGACTAATTAGGTGAGAAACCAAATCAGAACATGATTAGGGCCTCAAAGAAGAATATGGTGACAAATGGAATCTCCTCACTCTGAACCCACCCATTATTTGAAATGGAATCTCCCCACTCTGAAGCCACCCATTATTTAAAAAGGTTGCTCTTTACATATGATTTATTGATGACCATATTATTGTGTGGAAAGGCACTGAAGAAGAATTTCACCAACTACTGGTTTGGTTTAATTCTTGTACTTTCTTCCTGAAGTTCACTATGAGTGACTTTGGAAAAATCATCCATTTTTTTGGATATTTATTTGGCTCTCTATTTGGGGAATCAAAAATGTGAAAGTATGATCTTTAGAAAGAAAACTTTTGTGAATCAGTATTTACAAAGGAGGAACCAGCACTCACACCACATGAAAAAGGGTGTGGTGAAGGGACAGTTCATCTATCTAAGTAGACTGACCAGTGAAGGTGACACTTTTACATGACAGAGATGGATGTTATGAAGTTCTTTTTTATGATGACAGGGTATGACTCTGAATGGCTTGCTAAAATCATAGATGAAGTTCATTTGTTATGAACACATAAGGAGAGACCAATCTTGCACAAACAGAAGCCTGAAAGCCAACTAGTCAGTACTGACACACACACACCTCCACACAGAGCCCTTTGCTTGGTTACTGGGGGGCATTTCCACTCCCCACCATGATAGACATGCAGCTGATCAAAGGCATTCTCAAGGAGAACTGGAAAATAATTTTGGGAAATGGTGATCTGGCTAGAATACTAGGAGACAACCGCATTTTATGTACAAAATGTAAACAATATTAACTCTATTTTAGAAAGACACTCTGAGGCCAATTCTGGAAGACAAGTAACACCGCGGACTTACCAAAACATCTAATGTTTTTATTAAATCTTTGAACCTGGAACTTTGGTCCCATAACAGGTACAATTGTGATTCCAAAGGTGGTGTATATTCAGCTTTGTGTGATTCCTGCTCCAGCTATTACATTGGTAAGACTATAAGAAGACTGTCACGCAGGATTTATGAGCACACTTTAGCTATTATAAAGGGTGACACAAGTAATACTCTAGCAAAATGCCCCTTACAATGTACTGACTTTAAGAAATTTCAGTTTTTTGTACTAGATGCAGTGGACATGAGTGTGTTTTCAGGAAACTACAATGTAAGGCAGTAATGCTGGGAGTCCCAATGGCAGAAGAGATTAAGATCTGACAGACATCCAGGTTTAAATGAGACAGTTAACATAAAGTGCTTTTTTTTTGATAGCACAGAGGCTATAAAGACATTGTTTACTTAAATTGTTTTTAAGATTTGAACTAAGCTTCACTGTTTTTTGTTTCACACTGTGTCTTTAAATATTATCATTGAGTTCTTGGGGGGGGTGGTGATTGGGCATTCGTGGATATGTGACTTTTCAGTCACCATTTTTAAACTGTTAAGTGTTTAACAGTTAGATTCTGATGAAGTTCTGAATGTTTACTGAAAGAACAAAAGCACTTAATCGTAATATTATTTCTGTGATTCCTTTCATGCAGCTTTGTGGAACCTTTTGTCATTTGCTTGTTCTAATTTGTTCTATGCTGCTGTGGCTGTTTTCTGATCTACAATGTACCATATCTCATCTACACTGCACAGTACAGCCATGCATCCATACACTAAGCTACATGCAACATGCCAATGAGGACTAATGTACACACACTGCTGTACAAAGTTTCTACCTGCAATCTATACCCATAAAACTGTTACAATAAACCCTAGAGGGCATGCAGTACTGGTCTGCTCTATGCTGCACCCCTCTACTAAAGTGACCTGAAGCTCATAGTATGCATCCTCTGTCACACTGAAGGTCCAAGTCTCAACATGTGAGTTTGCAAAACCTAGATATTGCAATGGACCACCCTATCAAACTTTTACAAAGCACAAATAAAGACAACAGAAATATGCAAGTTGCTTAGGTTATTTATGCACAGAGTTTTCTGTCTCACAGGTTATCACTGCATCTCAGGTACTGGGACAGTGACTCTCAAGTTACTCCACTGGTCTTCCATTCCCACCAGTCAGAACTACAATCTGCAGATATGCAAATCTACAGCAGCCATCATGTGATGTCATTCATACAAGTGAGATCTAAAAACAGCAATCCCAAATTCCAACTTACAGAGAACTGTATCCTTCAAGTCAAACTTAAGTGCTGAAAAAAACATTTAAGACTGTCAGACCTAGAAATGACAAACTGAGATAGTAATAAATTATGTCAGCAAATTAGCATTATTAACTGTATAATATTTCTACATACATAAAAACTGACAATAGTCTCCAATACACAAATACGAACCGGAAGAAGAACTGGAACACCACTTGTAGGACATAACTTATTTTATTAATACGTTCTGGTAACTTGGCTTCTTGCCTTCTGTTGGAACATTTTATCATTACAAATGTGTCCCTGTATATACACCTCTCTTTTTCAATCACTTTCTTAAACAATTAAATAATTAAATAATCATGCTACTAAGCCAACATTTAAAGTGAATTGTGCTTCAGTAAAGATCAAATAGACTAGTAAAAGTATAATACTTTAAAGTCTTACACTTTTAAATACATATAAAACTACTATTTCTACATTCAATAACTGGATGTTCAAAATAAATATACATACAAAAATAATACTACATTTTTTAAATTCCTTTTAAATATGTCCATTTCTAAATATTTCCTTTGCTTTCTTTACATGTGTTTTAATAACAGTGTTGAAAGGAATGTAAATACAAGATATACATTTTCAACATATTTCCAATGTGTTTATCATAAACATGATATTAACTCATCCTTCCCCATTATATATGTATGTTTCTCTCTATAACCAAAAAATGAATGAACCCATAACTGTCTATATGTTTATATTACATTTAACTACTTCCACTGCCATTTAACAATAGTAAAATCTTATATTATTATATTGGAATATTTCCAAATTTCCTTTGTTACATTAAATATTAGAAATGAAAATCAATCATTTTAGAGCATTATTCAGCCAGAAGTTCCTGTATGTCTTACATCCCCATATGCCTCAGTGTATTAAGCTATATTTTCACCCCATTCCTGCTTTCTATTTGCATTTGTTTACATTCCTTTGAGGCAAGCTCTTCAGTAGCAAAGACTTAAACCTAGTAAGATGTGCTTCATTTGCTGCTCTCTCTACCACTTACATAAATATCTAACACACTTTCTAACAGGGGCGGCTCATGCTATAGGACTGCAGTACTGCAGCCCCTCCACCTAGAAAACAAAAAGAAAACAAACAAATAAGTAAAGAAAAGAAAACAAAAAAAAAAAACATTTAAAATCGCTAGTCCCGTGCATGCACGCACAACGGGAACTCAGACAGAACTCCAAACTGCTTTATCAGCAATCTGGATAGAGGGGAAGGCATCTCTGCCCCGCAGATGCCCAGAAGTCTGTGTGGTGATGACCGCACAGAACAGAAGAGCTCTGGACTGCTTCATCTGCAGGCTGGACCAATCAGGAGAGAGTTGAGGTGAGTTTTGAGCTCTCGTCGGGCTGGATTTCACTGCACGGGTGACTTGGATTTAGTACATGCTCCATTTCTACAGCAGGTGAGCTATTACAGGGATGGATGTGGATTTTACTGCAGGTGAGCTCCGTTGGTGGATTTTATCGTTAGCTTACATGCTCCATTTCTACAGCAGGTGAGGGGCTGGATGAGGATTTTACTGCAGGTGTTCTGTTGGTGGATTTTATCGTTAGCTTGAATTTCACTGCACACATACATGCTCCATTTCTACAGTGTGTGTGTGTGAGTGTGCTCAATGTTTTTTATTTTTTAATAGGCTGCATTTTGTAGATCAGATTTTGCAATACATGATCACATACTTTATACACATGTGGGTATAATATGGTAGATAAGTCATTTGTTCAAATGTGTGTGGTTATTTTAGTTGCATGGCCAATTAGTAGAAGGTACATTTATTAGGATAACATTTGTTGTAATTCTGGTAGAAACATAAGCAGGCATTTCATTCCTGTTTTGGCGGTGTTAATGATGGTGTCTCATGATTTTTTTTTATTTGAAGATATAAATGATTACAGACAGTCAACAGTACAAGACACTAAACTTTCAAGCTTCTTATTGTTCTATTAAATGTTTACGTGACTTGGAGCAATATGTAAAAAAAGTCCCTGATTTTCTGTACAAATCACCGTTTTCCATACAAAATCATTGTTAGTGCATTTTCTGAGTGAGCATCACAGGCAGTTTGCTTCTCTTGGGAGATTTCTCCCTTCTACAAGTTGGTGCAATCATAGAGCTGGTATGTATACACTTAGGGGGAGTATCCTGGGGTTTCCCCCTATACCGATGCAGTGGGGTTTGATCCCTGCAAAAAATACTTGGAGTTTACTTTTTGTCTTTATCCCTTACTCTAGAGAAAAGAAGTAGTGAGGTATGGCTATACATAAAATGATTTTTACTTGTATGTGTGTGAATGCAATGTTAAGTTTCAGCACATACATTTGATAAGAATTTTTTTGTGCCTGTGCATGGAGAGTCCTGAGCATTTCTGATTTTAGTACAGTGGTCTCTTCATCTTCACACATTTATGTGATGCGTGTTTTTGTTTGTTTGTTTTTACTATTTTCATTTAAGTAGCAGCTGAAATGAAGTCTTTGGGCACCTTTTTGACCAAACTTGATAATACAAAGCAAACTTTCTTCTAAAATGATATTCTACATATTTATTTGATTAATTGTCATTCTACTATTTAAAGCCATCACTAAACATAATATGCACACAGATATGTGTGTGTATATATATATATATATATATATATATATATATATATATATATATATGTATGTATACACACACACATATATATATATATATACACACACACACACACACACACACACACACACACACACACACACACACACACACACACACACACACACTTCTGTTCTGTTCCTCATCAGATCTGTGGTTTCTGTATTTAGTGGTGCAGTGGTAGCATTGTTGCCTGACAGTTGCAGCCTCTCTGGTTTGATTCTTGTCTGGGGTGCTTTCTGTGTGGAGTCTGCATGTTCTCCCATCTTAGTACAGATTTATGCCTCATATTTGTTGCATTCCTCCTAAAATATGTGGTTTCTGTATTTTTGTTTCCTCAGCTACAGCTTCTTTGGTTTGGGTCTTGGCTGAGGTGCCTTCTGTTTGGAGTCTGCATGTCCTCTCATCTTACAAAGACATGTGTCTAGGAGTGTTTCTCCCGGGGTCTGTGCTGAAAATTGGCTTTTGTTCCAAGTCGGACTTTCCTGGTTAACAAAAGTTAAGTAAATAAAAATAACAGGCATTTGAATTTCAGACTTCATATTTTTCGGAAAGTACATGGTAACACAAAACCTTTTATTCTAGCATTTTTCCAAGTTTATAAGATGGATATTTGAAATTTGTCCCTTTTTTTAAACTATATTCCCCCATTATTGGCTTCGTCCAGGTTTTTTGTGATATGGTGAGAAATGAATTCACTGAATATGTTTGCATTCCCCCATTACTGGCTTTGTCCCGGTGTTGTTTTGCTAAGAGGTTGAAAGCTATGGTGAGAACTGAATTCACTAAATGGTAGCCATTTAAGTTTCAGTCTTCCTCTCTTTCACAAAACAGCTGATTTAGCATAGTAGTATGTTCCTCTGACTGTTTTGCACAGGGTCCTGGGTTCATGACATGGCAGTGAAAGGTATGGTGGTAACACAGTATGTTATTCTAGCAACTTTCCAACATTATAAAAGCAATGTTTAAAATGTGTCCTTGGTTTTTGGGCTTTTGTTCCCCTCCCCCAATAAATGTTTGCTTTTTCCAGATTTCTTGTGCTGCAAAGTTCAGAGATACAGCTGAGTGTCGAGTAGATTTTACAAGGAGCTGAGAGCTGCAGGGGAACAAAAGTTTAGTGCTGCTTATGCTAAGTCTGCTTGTATTGCTAATAGCACAACAGGCAGTGTACTTGCTTTTGATGCAGAAGGCTGTGGGTTCTACTCCCACAGTAGGTAGATGCATTGCTGATACTGTACTGTGTTGTAAAGGGGAGTGGATGCTGCAGTCCTTTTTGGTGAAGATACCTAGTAACTATGAACCTATTATCAGTTTGCCATCCATTCCCTATTGCAATATTACTAGCTTATCATTTTTGTAATGCAACATAGGCAATTTATTCCTCAAGGGCAACAGGCACTTTATTTGTAGATGAAACAATGAAATATAAAGCTGTTTGCTAGCAGTAACCTCTTCATTAGTTACAGATTTCTTTAATGTGAAATTATTTAGATGACTTTTACTACTTCAAAGATTGTTCATATTTACTGATACTGGTGGACTGTAGAAGTTCTAGTAGACTTTTATGATGGAAATGTTCTGAATTGGGCAGTTTTGTCATTATTGGTGCTTGCATTTTGTTTCATTGTTTACTGGAAAAATGTTCAAAACAAATTTAAAATGCCCTCTAACAACTATACTGTATTGTACAAGGAATATAATTTAATACAATCAGGAAGGTGTATCAAAGAGCACGTGTATGCTTTGTGTGCAAGCGGCCTATGATTTGAAAACAGCCCAAAGTTAATCTTTATCTGCCACTGGCAAAATGCATTTTCTTTAAATGTGGGTTTCAATGCTGTTTCAATATATGTGAGTTTCAAGGGCAGAGAAGTTTTAATGCTGTCTATTTTCATTGTGAGACTGCACTGCTTTGTTTAGCAGATATTTATTAGTGCTTGTGCTGTAAAATGTAAAATAGGACTTTCAAATGAAATCCAAATCATTTCAGAAGTAAAGCAGTATGCACATTACAGTGTTTATGGTAAATGGGGCAAAATAACCAAAAAATGGGGCATTGGAATGGCTGCAGAGAGAAAGCTACATTTGACCATGATTTTGTGAGGGGGGGGGCAGCAAACTCAGATAGCCCCGGCTGAACTATACCTCTGAACTGTCCAGATTGTTGCTGAATGAATAGATGTTTGCTTCTTATTTTTGGTTTGTTCCTCATCATTTAGGAATGAAGTCATTAAATAATGACAAAACATTAAGTTTCAGACATCATAACCCTCAGAAAAATGCATGCTAAAGCAAGACCTGTTATTCTATCAACTGTCTTAAGTTTATACAAGAGCAATCTATAGTACTGTTTGTATGTTCCCCCAATATATTTGGCCTTGTCCAGATTTCCTGCATTAAGAGGTTGAGAGGTAAATGCAAATAAATCACGTTATAGAATTAGGAATATCCAAACCTCTCAACTGTCCCCAATTTTGGCTCAACATGTTGTTCTCCCCCTAATAATCCCTCTGCAAAATAGCAATTATGGAAGAAAATGTGGAGGGTTTAAATTATAAATAACTGTAATGATCAGAGGTATAGATTACTTTTATTTCAGAAATGCATATAGATTCTCTAATTTTGTCAGCGCCAATATTAAAAAGGTGTCCCCTCTTTGACAGGTTCCCAGCTGTATTGTGTGGCAATTTTATATTTTTGCATCACATTTTTGGTCCGTTTTTCATAAAATTGTGGTTTTCTGGCAAATTAGTGGCAAACCATTAAAAAACAAAGTTAGAAAATAATGGCAGGCACTTGAGTTTCAGATTTCATACCCTTCAGAAAATTCATACTAATGCAAGACCTACTACTATTCTATTATCTTTCTAAGTTTATAAGAGCAATATTTAAAAATTGTCCTTATATTTGGGCCTGTGTCCCACTTCTATGTATGGCTTTGTCCAGATCTCTTGCTCTGAGGTTGAGCGCTATGAGTGTCAGAGCCATCACCATCATACTTGTTGCACCCCACTCCCCCATGTAGTGACTCGATGTGTCCAAGCAAGGCAAGGAGCAATTATGCAGTGAAAGTGTGCAGAGTATTCTCCCATCCAAGGCAGACACAAGTACGGCAGTGGCTTTTATTCTGTCCTTGATTTTTGCATAATGTTCTGGTTTTCTAACATATTTTTATACTGTTGATTTATGCTTCTTATTATTCAGAAAATGCATGCTGTCGCAGTGCCCTGTTGCTCTGTGTTTAGGTAGCAAAGCTTTAATGACCATCAGGTAAGCTTGTCAGAGATTGTAAGATGCAAGTAAGCTTTATTAGGCATACTGTTAAAGAATTACCAACACTGAAAGCCTTTTTTGTTGTTGCCATGCAGAGAATATTTACATAACTAGATAACGTATACGCCTTAGGTATTGAAATGCATATGACAGTATTTGTAATAAAGGACAGGATTACAGTATTTTCAGAAGCTCATTACATTTGTTGGAGACTTGCAGTCATCTTTGCAGGCTTTACCCGTACACTAAACAGAATGCCAATCTATCATGTGTGGTGTGGTCCATAACTTGTGCAGTCATCCTTTAAGCAATTTATCTTGCACTTGTTTCTTGTTTGCTGTTCATTTTTTACTTTGATCATGTCTTCCCCATGAAACAAGTAGATAGTTTTCAGGCAGCAGGTCTTTTTTGGATAAGAAACATTTTTACAAGTGGGGGTATCACAGAGACTGCTACTTTCAGCATGTTATTTGGTAATTTTATAAAGCTGAATATAAATTACAATTAGAACTGCAGTGCAAGGAGAAGTGGTTTGAGTTTAGTGCTGCTTGTTTTTTTTTATACTTGATTTTGACGGGCATTCCAGTAATGTATTTATTTTTTCATGCCTCACAACCTTTGTGTTTCCATCTAGATATTAAGTAAGCTGTCATGTAGCCAATGCATTGAAATATTTTTTTCTAATACACTTCATTTTGTCTTGATTGGACTCTTGTAATGATGGTTTGGCACCCAGGGCAGCATATTTAATTAAAGTTCCAGTTGTTGTGGTTTTGAGCATAGCTCCACCCCTTTTGATTTGACCACACCCCTTCCCATTGGCCCCAGCCATTCAGCTGTCTCCTGCAGCCCCCCCCCCGTAATTTGAAGTCACCAGCCACCACTGTTTTCTAGATGCATTAAACACACACAATGAATGATTAAAACAAGTCACTTTGATGACTAGTGTGTAAGTTAAGATAAAATCTTTTGCAGGGTGGGAGGACAGATTTTCCCTTTTGTTTTGGTGCCAAAAGGTGAAACATGACATTGAAAAAATTAAGGATATCAATCGGTTATGTACCAAACTGTTTATTAATAGAATGTGCAGTTAAACGTGGCACATCTCAGCAGTCAAATCCCAAGAGCAGAAATAAACAGAAATCCATACAGGAGTATACAGAAAACATTTCATAAATGTAACCAAATGCACTTGACAGAAAGCAAACAGCTAAGCAGCTGCAATTTGTCAGAAAATGTCAGTGAATTGCTTCCAATCCAATTGGCATGTGAATACTTTTACGTAAAGCAGGTCATTAGATGAAGTGAGCAACATTCAAGTTATTTGCACGCTATGCCTGACATGAATACATACTGCATGTGTACTCATTTACCTCTAGATAGAAGTATAGTTATGCAAAGGACACTAGCATTCTTTTAACAGAAATCTAAACGTATTTTTTACCCTGCATTTCTACTGCAACTGCCAGACAAAAATTCTATCAAAAATGAAAAACTACAGGTCTGTCACAGTGCAACAACAGAAGCTGCTGCTGTTGCCCCGCGAGATCCATGTTTGAGAACAAGACTAGGCACAGAAATATCGCATGCTGCACTGCAATTGTGATTGCACTGCCTTTCACACCACTAATGGGTGAATATGTATCAGGATAAGGAGTGGGAAAGGCCATTGCCTGACAAGATATTTCATTACTTTTTTCAAATAGTTTTTGAAGAAATGTTTTATAGTCTATATTGTGTGTGTGTGTGTGTGTGTGTGTGTGTGTGTGTGCGTGTGTTTTTATATTTTTATCTTGTTAGGATATTTTATTACTTTTGACCCGATCACCGTGGTGACCTCCACTCAATGGAAATTTATTTAGAGCTAATCATCTAAATATTTTCAATCAAAGAATATTCTGCAATGCACTGGTTAAAGATCATGAACATATGTCTGGAAATCAATTTAACAATTTGGGATAACATCAGCAATTGGTAAAAACAAGCAAAGTTAGAGCTACTAAAGATAGGTATCAGGGTGTATATTTCATTTTTTGATTTTATTTATACATTTGTTAACAAAGTAAGTCCACTAGACCTAGGTGTCTTTTTTCAGGGGTGACCAGAATTACTATCTGGTTCGGTGACTTGCCCAGAGTCATACAATAGGCAAATGGATGTGGAAGGAATCAAACCCTAAACTAGTGTAAGCAGCCCATTAACAGCTTATGGCCTTAATCTGCACTATCTGCTACATGATTAAGGCATAGACATGGCAACTGTGTATTTATTCTCAGCAATTTATTCGTAACTACCACCAAAAAAATTCTTTCCTGTCTTAGACGTATTGAAACTTCATCTCTTGAAAAGACTCTTGACCTTACTCAAGTCAAATCCTTGACAAAAACTTAATTTTTAGTGAAATATTAGACTCCATGGTGTGGTCAATGTCAACTGCTCCCATGCCACAGACTGGCAGAACACCAAAGATGGTCACATCAAAAGACAAAATCAAGCAAATGCCCATTTTTTTCTCATAACTAAGTGATTTTCCTTCCCTTTAGTCTAGCTGTAAATATGCTCTTTAAAAAAAAAAAAAGAAGATATTTATCCATTTGTGTTCTACCTGAAGCTGAGTCTGTAGTTTCTCTGCACACTACTTTTTAATGAGATTTCTCATTATTTCCTTTTTTTTTTTTTTTCTCGTAACACCTGTAACTTTATATTGGAAGTTTTAGTGTGAGGCAAGTCACTGTCAAGGAAATGGTTGCTGCAAGAGAATTGTAACCTTACAAATATCAACTATTCTAACTACACAGCCAATAGAAGACTCTCAGTCACACAGGACCAGATTCACACATTAACTAGGAAGGGAGGGAGACTTGAAGCCAATAGCATAGCATGGGCAGGGCAAAGGGGGCCACTGCCCCAGGTGCAAAGTGTTAGGGGGCACAATCAGCCATCTGATCCATAATCCCAATTCCTGACTGCTCTTTAGGGCAATACTTATTTTTAAAAGCCAGTATTGCATTTGCAGTCAAACCTGAGTGATGTTTATGGTCTAAACTATAGCAACTGTTTGCTACAGCTTAAAAGTAAAAGACTGTTTTTTTTTTTTCTTCAGTAAAACCTGATCACTGTAGTAGTCTAAACTAACTGCAACACCCTGCTTGCTATATTGTAACAAGCAGACTGCTACAGTTTAAAAGTAAACAAAAAATTTTTTTTTAACCGAAACTTGAGCACTGTAGTGCTCCATGTGGGGTATAAACTGTAGCAGTTGCTACAGGTTAACAGGAAAAAAAGGATTTTTTTTCTAAATGTGAATTTTCGCTCTTCCATTAAAGAACTGGTGAAGGAGGGAAAAGGGTTGATATGCCAGTGCAAGGATAGACATAATTTTTCATTTTTGTTTTTGCTCTTCTATTGAAGAGCTCAGCAGGGGGTGGCATGTCTCTGGCCATCTGGTTGGTATGCCATTAGAAGGAGCAGACCTTTTTTTTAATATATTTTTCTTTTTGTGCTGGGAAAGCATAAATTGGGTATTGTCTGTAGGGAGTTAATTGGCATCCTGAAGTTTTGCAATGTCTATTTTTGTGGGCAGTTAGTTCATGGGATTGCCACAGGGCACTGGATGAGCTAGCTACATCCCTACCTGGAGCTGGGGTTCTGACCTTAAATAGGGGCAATTATATACTATTCAAATATGCCTAGAAAAGCTTTAGAAAAACATCTTAGAGGAAAACCAGGGGAAAAAACTTGGACCACAAAAAGTTGCCTTCTTAGCAGATTGAGTCAAGATATTAGGAAATCAAAGCACTTCCAATATAAGTGAAAAAATTGCATGTCAGTCCCCAATGCAATACTCTAGCATTGAGCATTAAGAAAATCACATCAGTAAAGTAGCACCTTTTAGGCTATTTTGAGAACTGTATGGATCACTAGAAAACTGTTTTCTGAATAAAACATTTGATTGCTGGTTTGCTGGCCAATCTTCTGAACATTTAGATAATTGCCTTTTCCATTATGAGTTCATTAGGTCTGTGATCAATACTTCTGAAGTGGCCCACAATAGTACATGGACAGATGGTGTGAGAGTTAAGAGACCGTTACTGAGGAACAGATGCAGAGACTTAATTCATTGTTTATATGCTATGATAGTTTGAGCAGTTTGTTCAGTACAGATATGACCTATTAGCAGGATATAAATTCTACTTGACAACTATGTCACTGAATTTTGATATCCCACACTTAATAGTGTGAAAGTCCTCCTCTTTGGTATGTTTATCACCAACAATTCAATAAAAAATAACACTATCCCCTACAGTTAAGAGAAAATGCTTTTTGGCCATTCAAAACTGGTTCAGGTGAAAAATTTCATTTTCTTTGACTTACAGTATCTTCATCGATAATATTTATTTTGATGCTACTGGGTGGTCTTGGTTTGATCTGCTATGCACCTTCTAGAACTTTAAGTTCATCAAACAACTGTGGTTTAATTTACACCAAAGTTTCTTTATTTTGGGTTATTATGGAAATATAATATATTGGCAATCTGCAATTATTTATACTTCTCAAAGTATTCATTCACTGGTTCCAAAAGGTCTAACAATTAAATTTATGCTTGTTAAATGTTATATTTCTAATTGCCTAGATTTAAAGACAATTACATGAAAAGCCAATCAAATATTTAAAAGCTTGCAAAATGTTATCCTATCCAAATAAATGTAAATTCACATCTAAAAAAAGTTGAGATGGACTGTTAACTATTATTTATTAAATTTCACATTTTGCCTTCATGGGCATCTCTCCTGTGTCTAATTATCTGGGTTTTCATATGTCCCAATTCCAAATATGACACCTTTCTTCTCAAGTTTTTAGGAAAGAATCCCCTTCTATTACTTCTTCTAGAGATGAAGAGAAACATCATTAGTTTAATTTAGATATATTAAGTATCATTTTAACTGTAATATTTTGTACATAGAGTTCAACAGGCCCAGATAGTGTAGCATCTTTAGTAAATTCATACAACTTTGTTTTTTGTTTCTGTATCTGACAATATATATGTTGTTTTCATATATTTCTGTTGTAACATGTTACATGGTGGTTTATTTTGCTATTTAAGTTTAAATATAATAAAATACAGTTTTGGAAGAAAAAAGAAAAACCAAGTTACTGAAATGGTTGTCGTACTTTTAGTTATCACATTGTTTAACAAACTTGAATGTTTAATGTTACGGTCATTGTATTTTTACTTATTTTTGTGTCTGTGCGCTGTCTATAACTGCAATTTCTGTTGGAAACAAGTAAACAGTAAACCTATGTAGTCTACTTTCAAGTGGATTTAACAGGCTATCTTTTCTCCATCTCCTCTTTCCAACATACCTACTTCCCCACCTGCCTAATGTCATGTTAAAAGCTTCTATGAATCCCCTCTCCACCAGCCATTCTAGCAGTATTTGTATAATTTCATGTTCACTTAAACTGGGAACTCAAAATTGAACAGAAAGTGTTCCATAGAAGCCAATGAGTCCAAAACAAAGGATAAAAAACAGCTTTTAAATATGTTATCTTTGAAATTGCATTACAGTGATAAAAGGACAAATTTCTTTACCCAACTATGTGTTGATGTTAAAAAAAAACATACAGTGGTAAAAACTACACAGTGTTAGTGAATGGACCAAAGAAGTTCACTCACTCTTGTACAGTCCTATGAGCCACTAAGGCACTAATCACTGCGGAAATGCAGCAAAGAATGCAACTTCAGTTAAAATGCTGCACTTGTCAAATTTGATGAAAGCAGTCTGACAGAAAAGTAATGAAGTCTTCAGGCATTCTATTTCATAAGTTCACAATGCTTTCTGGGAAGAAGAACTTTAGTAGATCCAGGTGGAAGCTAATCATCCTAAAATCTGCTGTCTATGCCCCATTCCTACTCGATCTTTCCTGTTAAGGATGACCCCTTCAATTGTCTCTGACACTATGTGGCACATCAATGACTGCAAACCCGTCTCGTCTGGTTTCTAAGAAAAGAGCTCTGACTCCAGTAGTCTGTTCATTTCCTTCCTCACTCCCTCCTATGCACAGTTCTTGTAAGCAGACGAACATCCTTTTGCCTGCACACAGTACTCAATGTGTGACCTGACCAAGGCTTCACAGAGTGTTAACATTACCCGTTTACTTCTGGAGTATATTCCCTCTGAGGATACCTCTCAGTATTCTTTTTGCTGCTCCCACAGATTTCTCACTCTGCTCCTCACTGGGTATTATCAATTTCCCCACATCTCTTTACCACTTTTTTGTCGCAAGTTGCATGGCCCACATCAGGTTTTCTTCAGCCTACTTGATTAGACTTTCAAATCGATCAGCCCCCCTCCCCCTTCACTGCTGTACCGAAGTTTGTGGCATCAGTTAGTGGGATGGCGTCATTCTTTTTCTCCCCCAGCTATGTCTAAAATGAACAGACCAGGATCCAAGATCAACCACTCTAGCAGCTGAGTGGTCAGTTTCCTTATTCCACACATTGTTCCCTTTAATGGATCCTTCTGTCTCTCATCCTTCAACCAGGAACCATCAAGTTCTCAGTCTTGATTTTAACCCCAATGTTTCTAGCTTTTTCCATCTGTGAGGCAGCAAACTAATATGACTAAAAGGTTTAATGAAGTCCAAACAGATCATATTTACTGGTATTTTTCTGTCAATTTCTTTTGAAAACAACTGCAAAACTGGATGAGGTTTGACTATCAGTTTCTTCTGGCTACTGACCTTGTGGGTTGTAGTCCTGGAGATTTTCATCCACAAGAAAATGAACCAGTCTTTCCCTCATGAGTTTCATAATAACCTTCCCTGTCACTGCTTTTAGATTACAAGATCTGTAGTTCCCCAGATCTCCCTGCCTCTGCCACAAGCATACCTTACCTTACAATATAGCAATCCTCAGGGACTTCCACAGAGAACAGTGATCTGCTGAAGTCTTTATTCAGGGGCTCAACTAGCACACTTGCCAGACTCCCACAGATGCTGCCCACATGGTCTGTATTTTTGCCTCTGATGGGACAGGCAGTTCCCTCTCATTCTCTTCCTCCGCTGTCTTGGAGTCTCCCATTCCTACTTTGTCTTGCCTTTTTTATTGAAGAATAAAGTTTAGAGTTTATTCCAAATTGTCTGTGCTTTCTCTCCCATATTAGTTTTGCCTTCCCAGGGCTGTTCTAGCCTTCCTTCTTTTTCACTTATAGCTCAAAAGTCTTTATTCCTGTTCTTGGCTTCTTTTGCCAACCCGCTTTAGGCTTGTTGTCAATAAACAAAAAATGAAAATATCTCTGCAATATATATTTTTATAATATAAGAAAAGTTTCAAAATAAACAAAGTGTGAATTAGTACCTATAACTCGCAAAACCTAGCACCTTGGAATTATACACCTTCAAAAGGGGTTAGACGGCTAAAGAACAGAAATTATTACATAATTATCAACTTAACCAATCAAAACATTGCTCCAATCATTACACTAAGTATTCCCAAATAATATCTCAATTTAAACCTGCATGAGTCAGTGCTAGTTTTAAAATTAATTTTGTTACTTACGCAATAACAAATTATCAATATTTCTAAAGTAAATCTGATACACTGAGTATACATTATGAGCATGCTGTGCTATGAGACATGAATGGGACACATTGTACACCTTTATGGTGTTCCTGTACCATAATTTTAAACTTCCTGTTTGTCTGCATACCACAAACTGAGACGCAAAATTTAATACTGTATGCAGCATCTGTATCTTTACAGGTTCCTTACGTAATTAAACGCTTATGTTCACTGTGACTGCACTTTTTCCCTTTCATCTTAAACTTACAAATACTGCATCTGAGAGTGTTTGTGCATCCCTGTTTTACAATTCCTTTTTACTGAAACAAAACTGTTAGTGATAACAATAGTGTATATTCCTAGCTTTCTTATAAAAGAACAGAATTTTATTAGGCAAATATTTTCCAGACTACTATAACTAATATGTCCCAATTTTAGTATTATGGCTGCCAATAAATAACCATGGATTACCACATCGATGGTAGTCCACTGAATACAGAAGGCGTTACAAGAGATCTGGGAACACAGGTTGACAGCAACTTCTCTTTTGGCTACCACATTGCCACTGTAGTCAGAAAGTCCTTCTATGAGGCACATCTCATTACTAAGGGTTTTGCATCCAGGAAGAAAAAGGTCATTGTCTCCCTCTACTCTTCCCTCATTAGACCAATCATTGAGTACAATGCCTCATTTGGCATGTACCTCACTAAACACCTGCAACTACTGGAGAGGCCACAAAAGTACCTCACAAAGAGGATCCTAGGCCTTAAACATTTGTCCTATATGGACAGACTCAAAAACTCCAACTATTCTCTGTCTCATATCGCCTACTTAGAGGTGATCTCTGCTTGACATGTCTGACCCAGATCATTTAGAAATGCTTCATCTAAAGAAATCCCAATCCATCCACACCACATGCTCCAGAAACCTCAATCTCATTACCACAATCAACAAAACATGCTGGAGGGACAGGTTCATAACCCAGAGACTGCCCATGCTATGGAACAGACTTCCCATACATGTCAAGCAGAGCACCTCACTGGCCCTCTTCAAGACAAATCTTGATGAGTGGATGGGAAATAGAAAATTCACCCCGGGATCACTCCAATGGCTTTCATCAACAGACGCACTCGGAACTAAGGTCGGGTGGCATGATGACTGGGTAATCCTATGGGCTAGGCTTGTAAAGGCTCCAGGGCCGTTAGCTTAGTACATACCTATGAATCTAGGGATGTAGCAGGGCTAGCTACCTGGCAGTGTGAACACTGGCTCTAGAGGACAGACACTGTTTATTTGGCACCCCAACTTCATGTGTAAAACTGGAAAAAAAGGGGGTTATGAATGGATGGATGTTAAAATACGCAACACTCATCTTCAATCTATTTATCACCCACCATTCTGTTATCTACTGCACCCCTCAGCTGATCAGATTTCTACAAACTGTATGGACTCTTTTTACATGCTTACAACAGCTATTTTTTGTATTCTATATATCAAATAAAATCCTGCTCAGTCTTAAAAAAATGCTTAAAAAAGGGAGTAGAGGTGGCGAAGGTGGATGAGTTTAAATACTTGGGATCAACAGTTCAGAGTAATGGTGAGTGTGGAAGAAAGGTGAAGAAGAGAGTACAGGCAGGGTGGAGTGGGTGCTGAAGAGTGTCAGGAGTGATTTGTGACAGACGAGTACCAGTAAGAGTGAAAGGGAAGGTTTACAAGAGGGTAGTGAGACCAGCTATGTTATATGGGATTGCTACAATTAAATTGGGAGATTGACTGGTTTCTGGTAAAAATGCGTTTACTGCAGTTTGTTTTTGACGTGAAATGCATAAACATTTCCCAATGTACAAAATAAGTTTTATATCAAGAGTGGTCTCGCAGAGTACAGAATACCTGTACATTTCAAAACAAGCTTATTACACACAGCATTAAGCATTTCAGAAAATTCTGTTTGTCTCCTTTACAGATAAAATCTAATTAACTACATATCACATAAAAAAGTTACATTTTTCAACATAAATAAATAAAAGTAAATGGAAAGAAAATATGAATCTCCTCAATTGTGCCGTAAATACATTAACATATTAGCATATGCAGACAAGATACGCATAACCACACATGCTTTCTGCAAATAATCAAATGTGAAGTAACTGGCAAGGACAAAAATACAATAATTTTAATATAAAACTCTGCTGTGGTACCTCTCCCAAAACATGTGAAATCCCCAAAATACCCAAATTGTATGCAATTCAGCTATAAAAAATATACATCTACCAGAGCACAGTAAGAATTTCATTGTTGTACAGCTTAACTTCACTTTTTCACTTAATTCTGTATAGGAATTGGGATTTATGACATAAGATGTTAGCACAGTATTTAAAAAAATGCTGTTCCTCCATTTAACTGCTTTTCTTAGACAAAATATTAAAGCAGAAAGGGGGATTGTTAACTCTCTGATATGTTTTTGTTAAGGTACAAAAATAAGAGTCTAAAGTATATTCTACATACAGGAATAGTCTCATTAATGTGGCTCAAGTCTCGTCCAATATCAAAACATCAAGTAATGACTAATTAGACTGCCTTCTGGGGATGCACCAAATTGCATCAGTACTCAACAGTCTGGAACACATACCCTGATATCTTGCTTTAATGATTATAACCAAGTTACTTCCTTTCTAAAGTCGATCTCAGCTATTAAACCTTCTAACTTCTTGTAATGCCTGTCATTGCTCATAAGTCAAATAACTTAAACTTTTTAAATAATGCAGAGGATCTTTTGTTCATGTAATAACACATTTTGAAATATAACTGACACTGAATGTGTTTTTGAGGGCATAAAAAAGATACAGGGATTTTCTATTTATTATTAATGCCAATATTACCAGCATTATCAATACAATCATTGTTACTGTACCCACCACCAGTGGTATACAGGACTAAAGCCTTGACCAAGGCCCATGTGTTGCATGTTCAATTATCAGCTCAGCCACTATAAGACACTGGTAGGAAAGGACGGGTGTGCCCATCCTTAAGGGTGGTCAGGGCACAGGCTGTCATGTACTGCATAGATCTCATCAGAGGAGGAGCTGAGGTGCAAAGACATTGGCCTGGGGCTAGGTGTTAAATTTATGAAGCCATCAATGGAAGGTAAAATTCACAGTCTGGGGAGCATGCACTCAAGTATGGAGACACTGTGAACCTCTGCAGTGATGTCAACACTATTCCTCCCCCCACAATGTCAGCAACAGCATAAAAAGACTCTCATGACCACCTAGACGACATCTTCCATGCAGCTCTTGCCTAGGCTCACAATAAAAGCCCTAGAGCTTATGAACAAAATGGCTGTCATTGGGTAGAGACTTGATGGTTGGTAGGTACGGGGCAGAAATCACTTAGAAAAAAATCAGTATTATCTTGTAATGAATTATTACCCTGAATAACTATCCAGTCTAGTTCACAAAGTCATTACCATTTATACTTTTAGTAAAAATGTCACTTAAAGCGAAACCTAACAAAGTCAAAAAACATGGCACTCTCCAACGGAATTTAACTTGGAATATTTTTCAGTCTCTTATTAAACAGAGAAAATAAACAAAAGTAACTAATTGCAACATGTTAAATTAACAACAAAAAAGTCCTTTGCTGTTACCCTTCTCTTCTGCTCGACACGATAAGGTGTCAGACATATATCTACTGCACCCAAAATTGCACTTTTCATGAATTCCACAAAAGATTAACAGCACTATTAAACATTTCTTGAAACTATAAACAGCTATTTAATGTGAAATTTGATTAATAAAGAGAACGTAAATGATGTAGATTAATAGCTCATGAACAAATCAGTGAAACAACAAAATTACACAAAGCTAAGCTTAGTTTGCAATCAGTTTACCAGACATCAACATCATGGTATATTCAAATGAATAACTAAGGTACAGACGTAACACCTGCCCTGCAAACAAGTCTGATTCATCTTACTCAGGAAGAAAGAAATGGGTGTAGGGTTAGAAGAATTGGTTTGGGGATTATAGTTGCTCTACTGCCGTAAAAAGGAGCTAACCATTCTGTAAAGAGATGATATTTTAATGGAAAAGGCTGCACTTAGAGAGTTTAATGAAGTCTTCAGCATCAGTCAGACCAAGTTGCCTCAAATTTTATAAAAAGCGCTTCCTAAATTTAGTCTAACAGGACAGAGCTTGAACATGTGTCTGTCTCCTTTAGCTCAGATGCTACCTGTCCCAAACAGCAAATCGAGATGTAGCAAATGAACCAGTAAAAAATCACCTTCATTGCGGACTTTCTCTGGTGCAACATTATGGACAATGAAACCTGAAAGTATGACAAAATAATGGAATGATTACTTTATTATATCTACATTAAGTACCACCAATGATGCCTTTGAAAAAATCATGTTCCTCATGTGGAAGAGAACGTAAATTAACACTAGTGCTCCTGCTGGGTCCGCAGTCATCGTCATAGTCAGCATTATAGATAACAGTACCAGAAGATCCAGACATTGTGTTTTAACAAATTTTTGCTTCCCCCCAATAACTTTATACTAACAGCTCAGTCAGAGCGAAATGATCTTCAGTGGCCAAAGAAATGTCAAAAAAACATACCAAAGTCACACCTCAAGTAGAGAAATGTGGGCATCATGTCCCGGGAGTAGCAGGCTACTATGTGATTGTGGTGATGTCACAACTGCCTCCAAAAGTGGATTCCTTCAGAGAGAAAGGTCTTGCTCTTGAACCTGCTAAAGACACAGAAGCCAAAAGAAAGAAGAAAACTTTCTTGCAATAGCTGCATCTGTGGGTCTTTATTCAGTCATGGTACGGATAATATCAGAGTCAAGTCACTGCTGTCATATTCCCACATGCCACAAGTTATTGGAGACTCAAACATGGCAAAATGTAATGGGTTAAGCAGTTCAACTGCCTGGGCTTTAAATTTAGAATCCAGTATATTTACTTCTAATCTTCCATAGAGTTTTAATTTCTTACCATATTATACATTTTACAGCAGTAAGATTAAATTCCAGTGGCAAAGACTAAGAACACACAACTCTTTACAAGAACTTGGAAAGGCATCTGACACCATGCCACACACAGGTATCACAGATAATCCCTCCCAACTAAATGTCAAAACCCTATGTAACTCATTGGATAGTAAGTTGGCTCACAAATAGAAGCCAGGAATTTAAGGTAGGCAGCTATACCACCAAAAAAAGACCTTTCACTAACAGTCTACCCCACAATTCTGTTCTTGGGCCACTCATCTTTACCATTTACTTCTTGGTGGTCAAAACCAATGCTGTGTGTTTGTGGCTGACCATGTTTGCACATGACTGTAAACTTGGCACCATCATAAAATGCCCAGAGGACACCAAGATTATTCAAGAGGGAATATCCCAAAACAATAGCTGGTTTCAAAACCTTGGACTAAAACTAAATGCCAAAAAGTGTATAACCATATCCTTCAGCAAGCATGACTTCCCTTGCAATTATTAAACTGACAACACACTCCTGAAAACTGATCTCACAGCTGGAGATCTGAAAACCTATGTTGACAATGAACTGTCTGTTGATCACTATTTAGCCATTGTTTTAAGGAAGTCTTTTTTCATCACAAAGCTTATGCCTAAAGGTATTGCATCCACATTCACGGATGCAACCATTCCACTATATCAGCACTCAACAGACCTGTCATCGAGTACAATGCCCTTTTCAGTTTGTACCTGTCAAAACACTTGTCACAACTTCAGCAACCACAATGTTTTCTCAATAAAAAAAGTCCAGGGCCTAATTCTTAAAAACTATATAGACCACGTCAAAGTCTTGTCACTCTTCTCAGTACTATTCAGGCTACTGAGAGGCAACTTTTGCCTTATGTATAAAGGTTCAACACTCCATATATCTCAAACATCAGTACCTCAGCAGACACAAAAATGTGGTAGTACTGTCAGTTTATGTACAAAGTGGATATTCCCAAAAGCTTCCTGTGGCCCTGTCTATGACTGAATTTGTGGTACGTGCTTTAATCTGTCCTACATGAAGCTATATTATGCATTTTTAGTTCTCTTTCCACAAAAGTGCACAAACACTCACACACACCCTGAACACATATACACATGACACATATGGGAAATGTTCATGTCATTAAGTAACTTGCTCAGAATTAGTGAGACTTTCAACACAGATAATCACAAATAAACAGGTGCACACACGTGTAACATAAATTGATATAACTGTATAGAATGTTACCTTCATTAATCTTATGCACTGGATTTAGCTGAGTGAAAACTGCTATCTCCCCCAATGTAAATTTTAGTGGTAGTGTACAGCCCTCACTTATACTCTTGTACAAACTGAAAACATGGCAAACATGGAGCATAACAACTGAAACACAACTTGTTGGAACATAAATCCTGAGGCAGACAGAGTGAAGTGCTACTTATGTTGCATATCTTGTTGTCAGACAATCTAACATGCACCTATACAATACGTTCATAGGTTGGTACTAGGCTATCAGCCCTAGGGCCTATACAAGCCTAGCCATAACAATTCCCTGGCTATTTCTTCTGATTTACTAGTCTGAAGTTCAACAATGTCTTAAATCTATGTACAGCCTTCATTGCTAATTGTCAGTGTGTGCAGTTTTCAAAATATTGCTCATTATTGTGTGTTTCACCATTTCTATTATCTCAGTGTTCACAGATACCTGTTAGGTGTCCCTGATTTTTTACTGATGTCACTGTTTACCTTAAAAGTTTTTCCTCTATGAACTCTGGTAATTTGCAATAAAATAATGAGGGCTAGTGCATCACTAAAGATTACCAGTTGTTCCACTTACAGAGTTGTTACACTTCAGGAAATGCCATTTAACTCGCATACCCTTGCTATATAAAACTTCTGAGTGAGTAATACCAAGGGTTACAAATATTTATGAATTTGTAGCTATACATTTAATTTCTAACTAGAAGTCTTGGCATTTGTATAAAAAGGAGACCTGTAACTTTGATATAAACACTTTGTCCCCCTTTTAATGTTTCAACCAATGAAAATAATCTGGAAGTCATAGGATCTCACTGACGGGGGGGGGGGGGGGTAAAGAGTTCTTTCTTCCACTTCATTAAAGAATATAAGCACATGGTTAAGAGTCTTTAATAACTAATATATATGTACCAACTACTTCCTCCATCTTGCTTTACTAACAAATGAAGATTTCACACTTGTCCCTTACTGCTTCTCCTGGACCTATATTTCTTCACCTGGATACTGGCACCATTCAAACACTGCCCTTGAGTTGCATGCACAATTTCTTCCCTTATGTCACAACCTCACTTAATTAACTGTCACAGCAGTAAAATAATTTTATTTAGCTTACCTGCTACCCACATGATTTTTACAACCTCCAGTTCCAAAATGCATAGGTACAGCACTTTCCTTTAATAAGCTTTAGGAGTATGAAACTGCTTATGAATTCCTGTTTTGTGATGCGGCACATTAATATACTCAACTTTATTTTTATTTTTTTTTTCACTTAATCATAGCATTGACTGAATCACCCTACTGGAACACAATGACTCTAGGTTTTGGGGTGAAAACAGATTGCATAATGTTTCTAAGAAAATAGCCCTTTATATTTCAGATGATCAGCTTTAGAGAATCGCTTGCCACCATATCCTGGCTTGTCTGAACACTAATCTTTTGAGTTATTACTTCTTCTTTAGAGAAGCGAGTCAATGCAGTATAGATGCAGAGGCATTCTAACAAAATTTGCAACAACAGTAGGTTTGGCAATAAGTTCATTACATCTGTGATTAATATGTTTACAGTATATTGTCAACTGCCTCTTCACTTTCCATTCTCAAGTTAATATGAAATACTACAACTGATATCGCAAGTGGATATCTTTTATCTACTGTACTTTGACAGAAAACAGTCAAAGCAGCTCCTTCCCTCATTCCGAAAAATGCAGCTAAAATGAAAATGCAATCACAATTATAGTAAAACAGTGCAATAATGTTATTGCACATTCATGCACATACACATGCCTTATTATACATATGTTAAGACGATGGAATGTGAAAGCATTGCTTTCTCCATCCATGCACTGCAGCAAAAAGCAAAAACAAAATCTAATTACCAGTCATAAAACTTGTTTTCTGCATGACCTCCTTCTCTCGTTCTGTACAGCTTTTGTTTCTCCCTGTCACATATACACAATTAGACATGCAAATGTCAGCACACTAAAAAGGACTGCAGTTACATCTGTTCCAAGTAAACAATGGCATACATAAATAAACAGCATCAGTACCACAGAAAGGGTATTTTGTGAGCTGTCAGTGCTATGTAATTTTTTAGCTATGGCTGCTGAGCGTGCTACAAGGAACAGTTATACTGCTTGAACCGATGATCACAATTATCCTTTTCTCACAGTTGCATATGATTACAATGAACACTTGCGCTTCACCTCCTTATGTTGCTATAATGATACAGTAACAACTTGAAGAAACAATGTGATAATCAATGGGAACAGAGCCATAATCCCTGATGTAGTAAACACTGCAGAAAGTCATGTGCACAAAGTCAATTTGTCTGCAGATGGTTTGTGCGAGAATATTTTTTTATCAAGAGTTGATGATAATTGCAGTGTGTGGCACTTCATTTCGCTGAATGTACAATACACAAAATTTGACAAATATAACATTATAGTGACTGTTATTTACCTTTGTGCTGATGTTGCTTTGGTTATCACACATATCGTTCCGTATGGTAATGATGTAGGGAACTGACTTACACAAAAGGAGAATGGTACTTGTAAGGTAAGTATTTTTTTTTCATGTTGGATGTGACCAATCAGTTGGGAGACATGAACACTCCCCCCCCCCATAGTGACAGAAGTCAGAGTTGATTAGATAAGTGATGCAGAGGGACAGCACCCTGTGGGGGCGGGCAAGAAGAATTTGACTCCCAAAAGAAAAACATTATGTTTGCTATGCCAAATGCTTTTGGTGCCTACTGATTTTAAGATTTATTGTCCTAGACCCAAGTAAGGTGAACACTAGCTACAACACTACATTAATTTACTTGCAGTTCCACGCTTCATCACGTCTCACGCCCACCCCTAAATATCCAATTTGCTCACTATTATCCCTGGAGGAAAGATTCCTATGGCTTAATTGTTCATTTCAAGGCAGGACATGAGCACTCTGAATGATGATATTATCTGGGAGGAGTGCAGATTTCTACTTACCACATAGTTACCTAGTACACATGCTCATGCATTATGAGGAGTTTGGTGTGCAGAGTTTTAGTGAGGGGGTGTTACCCCCCCACTTCTGAAAGTTATATAATCCTTCAGAAGGACCTGCTGCACCCTCCACCTCCCCACCCCACTCCCAATGCACTCATGCATTAACGTGGGACCTAGAGTCTCCACTGGTGGAATCTAACAAAGTTAGCAGGCATTGCTTCATCACTCCTTTACACCCCCCCTCCAGCTCCTACAGTGCATGGACTGCTAGAGTTTGATATTACGTTCATTAACAAGTCAGAAGCTGTTGATGAAATGGCTTTAGGAAGTGCATGTCATGAACACCTTTTGCTATTCAGAAGGAACATTTATCTCAGTGAAGTGTGCTGCTCTCAAGGTTACAACTGATATCTCAGGATAGATTAGGTAGCTACCACCAGAGATCAGTACAGCAAATGAACAGATTCCAATTTACTGCTGCATTTTTTTCAAAATGTTAAGTGCTACAACTAAAACAGAACTCTCAAGTAATTTTTTTCTCAGATACTATTCTTTCTACAAACACACATTTATTTTGTTTACAACATACGTGATTAGCTTTTTAGTAAAATGTAGCTCACCTCTACATAAAAGTGTATCCTTCTTTAATCTGCTTGATGTCATACCACACAGGGAACAAATGTATTTGAGCACTATACTGTAATGCATGTAACCAACATGCAAAGGCATGCACAGTCCCTCTCAGACCCTTTCCTGGTAACTATACTGCAAACATGGAACAACATGAAAGGCTCCAGACAAGTAGAGTACCTCAGGGTTCAGTCTTGGGGCCGCTCTTGTTTGGCATTTACTTCTCTGAAGTACAGACCAACACTAAGGGACTCTGGCTAACAAAGATTGCAGATGACTGCAAACTGGGAGCCATTACTGAATCCCCAAATTATGTGGATACTCTACAAAAGGGCCTTACAGAAACAGATGCTTGGTGCCAGAACCATGGGCTCAAGCTCAATGCCAAGAAATGTATAGTTATCCCCTTTGAGAAAAAACATGTACCCATGAATTACCACGTAGGTGGCAGTACACTAAACACTGAAAGTGTGATAAGAGACTTAGGGACACAGGTGGACAGTGGTCTCACCTTCGATAACCACATCACCACAACAGTCAGGAAATCCTTCTATGTGGCACACCTCATCACTAAGGGCTTTTCTTCCAGAAAAAAGGAGGTCATTGTCCCACTGTGCTCATCCCTCATTAGACCCATTATAGAATAGAATACAACGCCCCATTATGTACCTCTCAAGACATCTGCAACAACGGGAAAAGCCGCAGAAATACCTCACTAAAAATCACAGGCCTAAAACAGCTGACCGCCTTAAAAAACTCCAGCTATACGTCACATATCATCTACTCAGAGGTGATCTCTGCTTAACATACAAGGCCATGTCAAACCCAGAACTGTTGGACATGCTACACTTAAAGAAATCCCAATCCCTCAGAGCCTCACACTCCAGGGATCTAAACCTTGTCATCACAATAAACAAAACATGCTGGAGGGATAGGTTCTTGACCCAGAGACACCCCAGACTCTGGAATAGACTGCCCATACATGCCAAGCAGAGCACCTCTTTGGCCCTCTTCAAAAGGAACCTTGACGACTGGACGGGAGAAAGGAAATTCACCCCAGAGATCACGGCAGTCACCCTGCTAGACAGGGGTCCAGGGAAGTAAATAGTGTGGGGAAAAATAGCCAAGGAATTGTTATGGCTAGGCTTGTACAGGCCATAGGGCCGATAGCCTAGTACCAACCTATGAACCTAGGACTCTAGCAGGTATACCAAAGACTTTGGTCACCTCAGATTCTGACACTTTACTAAGGTTCCCATTTGTTCCATCCAAAGTCTTTCCTAAATTCTATCTTTGAGTGGAAGACTGTTTATGTTTGCAAGTCAGAGGACGGGCATAATGTCAGACAATCTGTTAAATGAAATGGTATTGTAAAGTTATGTACTAGAATCTACCTCAAATCCCATTCAATTTGCAGCTTCTGCCACCTCTCCACAACAGTAATTGGTGGCATTTCATTTATCTTGCCAATTTAATTCATAGATTGCAAATTAAAACAGGATTCTCCTCCAATTTTTTCCCATTTCAAAACAGGATGGACTGTCCAGGCCAATTCAGTATCTGTCAAGTCTAACAAATTCACAGTCTATAAAAAGTTCATAATGCCAAATCTGCAAACTGTACTATTACCTTTATATCAAAGGCATGGATCACAACTTTATACTTGGAAAATGGAATACTCTTATCATAATGTCCATATAAGGAAATCCCACAGGACATTCCAGAGTTTTATTAGAAATCAGCCCTTCAGTGTATGTCCTTGCCATTTGGAAGTTCTTGTATGCCTTGACCTTCTTAACAATCTTTAGTGTTCTCATTCATCTTCCCCTTTGCATTTGGCTTACACACAAAGACTCTTTTTAAGATCAGCATCCAAGCAATAAGAAGATTAATTGATTTCAGCTGAATGGGACCTAATCTATGTACTAAAAAGTCACTTACAAACCTTCACATTAGAAAAAAAAAAACAGTTTCTAGGTGTCATCCTGTACTTCAGCTTGCAAAATTCTTCATATACTAAAATGAATTACATTCTACAGTTCTTCATGTAGGACATTTCTTAAGATTCTTGCCTTTTGCCCTTCTGTTGTAGGTAAATGCCACATTTCACATCAAGAAAATCCAAAGACTCATCAGAAGACTTGGGGTTTAAACTCAATATTCATTAAAGGCCAATTTTGCACTAATTAATTGTTCTTACTGAGGAGTTAAAATAATAGTAAATTTTACAATGTCAGTTAAATCCAGGAAAGTCTTCTTCATAAGTACTCTCAAACACATTTTTTATGATACATGGTTTAGGATTTGGATAGGCTATCTGGAAAAAAAATCCAGAGCTTCTGACACTTTTCTATATTAAAAATGAAAGCATTATGATGGAAATTATGTTTTTTTCCTAAACGCAATGTAATTTCTTTCTTTCACGAAGTCATAATAGTAAAACACTGTGGTGACATGGCACTTGTAAAATAGAGAGAGACTCATTCATACTCACTGACAATACTTTATATGACAATTTGGTAATGGATTTCCAGGTCATGCCATTTCTGGAATATTACCTTACAAATTTATTGCTTTGCAAAAAGAAATGTCTTGCTCAAGTATGTGTAGATACACCCAAGTACTGACTGGACTGCAGAAAAAAATAACATCTATTCTGCCTTCTGAAAGGAGTTGGGCAGGGATTTCTAAATAGTTTCATGACTTAGAAATGCTGGTTATATCTATTCTGCTTTTGTCTGCTTTCATGAATCAAAGATCAGACATGTCTCAAACTAAGCAATGCTTGCCTTTCACAGTGGGATAAATTAAAATATCCTTTTTATGCCTTATTACAGATTTTGCTAAGGTTATCATCCCATAAATTAACAACAGTTGACAAGTGTTGTTCTCTTTTATAAACTGGATTACATTGCCAAAATATATGCGTTATTAGGAGGTAACACAAGGAAATTAGAAGTCCATTTACATATTTTTTTATATTTGGAGAAGGTATTCTTCGATTAATCGTACTTTGGAAGACTTGTTGCACCAAGGTCAAACTAACTGCAATATTTAAAATACTTCTACAGTACTACATTCCAAGTTAGGTTCCCTTTCTTGTATTCCCAAGAGTCACAGAAACTTAAATAAGCCACCATTTTATTAAATTGTTTCAATCTCTATTTATGTTAACAGTATTCTGAACTCACACAAAAAGTTCATCTTCAGAAATCATTGTACATTTTAGACTCTCCTGGTAGATATTATTTTTTTTAGATAATATTTTATAGGCAATGTTACTCATTGTGGTCACTGACTCACTATGCAACTCACTTTTACATGTTGTGGAACAAACCAATTTTGAAAGTGTGAGGATTAATAATTTGTGTATTTTATGGATTTACTGCTTTCTAATAACTTTTTTTTTATCAGCTGAGCAGTGGTGCAGACATGAGTGCTAAAGCACCACCACGTTTGTCAATATAGTATATGTACAATGGAAAGATGACATTTTGTACACGTTACAACAACAACAACAACTTTTGTTTTTATCCATTAGTTTTATAAACAATTTAGAGACAACCAGTTTTTTTATCTGGAATGGTGACCTGTCAGATTATTCCTTTTTTTTTTTTTTGAAAAGTTATGTTTGGAACCTAGAAAATGAGAATTTAACAACATGCTTGAAATAAGAGAGAGTACACTGTAATTGCTATTAAATGTAGATAAAAACCTGGTCTAAATGATAATATTAATAAAAAATGCTACTTAAATCATTGCATGCAAAGAAGTGGCAATAATTTGTCACATGACAACTTTGATACCTGTGGTTTGCTAATTTGTTTTTCACATGGTGATTTAAATGACTATTTAATCTGTCTGCAATTGTGTTTATTAGTTCTGAAAAGGTTCTTGCATTCAAAAGAATGAAAGAAGCAGTCAAATATTAAACTGTGTTTTTTTTCTATTTATTTTAGTATAACACAGTTTGTCTTCGAGACCCTTTCGATTGTTGTAAATTTGCTTAATTTACTTGACTGGCGCTACAAGTGTGCCAAACTTGGTACAGTCTTAAATACATGTTACATTCTCATTAATCCCCTATAAAAAAACCTGCACCAGATACAACATACTGATAATAGCTTGAACTTGTCAAGAATAAGTGATCAATTTCATAGCATACATTTGTTTTGTAAAACTACTTCTAAACAGCTTCATGTTCTAGAATTTCACTTGAAAAATAAACACAGTAAACAAAATCATATTACCACCAAGGACTTATACAATAATATCAGAACTGCAGCATTTCTAGCAGAAATTACTTGCGGGATTTAACTGAATATGATAACACCACTTTCTCATCAAATATTTATTTGGGAAATGAGCTAAGTAATTGTCTACAGCTTTGGAAAACATTTCCTAATGTTTAAAGAATATCAGGCTAAATTACATTAAAGTATAACAGTAGCAGTTGTTGCTTGAAGCATTGTACAGTGCAGTACAGATGACATTTTTTAAAAGAAATCCTATGAGAGGAACCCCAGTGACTATTTTTTTCATTTTGGCCTGTAAACTGAAAAATGTTGGAAGTGTCAATGATTCTCCAGTTTTGTAGCCATCTACAAACCTGAACCCTAAAATCTAGGACTTATGATCAATGTATATTACTGAAAGGAGACATTGAATAGCACTGGAGCCATTATTGATCCATTTGTTACACTATTCAAAAATTGTTTTATGTGCTGATAAACTACCTCATCCATCCTTTTTTTCCCAAAAACATTTTTATTAAATGTTGTTAAACATGGACATAACATATTAAAAATAAACAATATAAAACATAACTATTTACACTATATACAAACATCCATGATAAACATTTGTTTTATCCAAGAAAGATAATCAATATTTATTTAACAATCTCTCCAATTTTTGGCAAGCTAGTCTTTTCTGTGTTACATTTGATGATCTCTGATAAATAGATTGCATTTCTTTTTTACATACAGATTTTGCTACTGAAATAAACTCAGTAAACATAAATCTTGTTTATTTTTCCAGTTCAATGTAATTATTTTTCGAGCAATAGCTAGAATTAACCAAAGAACAGGTAACTGAAGTCTAGAAATTACACTTGGGGTAGGGACCTTGAATAATACCGCTAGTAATTTGACAGTTATCAGACCACAGGGCTTTTGCGAAATGTCTAAAATCACTCCAGTATTGTGTGAGAGTTCTACATTCGATGAACATATGAACCCAGTTGGCTTCAAGAATATCACCACACCTCCAGCATTTGCTTTCATTACTCTTGGTTATAAGCTAAATTCTGTGTGGAGTGTAAATGCTTCTATGAATAAATCTCTAGGTATATAGTCTCCAATATAAAGATAATGAAGTGTTTTTTATTGAATTTAATAACTGTTTCTTATTATCATTAGGTAAAGATTCACCATTAATCTTTATGGAGTAATTCCAAAAAGCTTGGTCAAAAGTAATCAAGTCTTCTCATAGGATTTCATATACAAAAGATATGCTTAAATTTATGTTCAATGTTCATAGAACTACACCATATGAATAGTTGTATCAATCTTGGTATAATATCAGTTTCTAGATTTAGTGACCCTCTCACTTTATTTTCAACAAACTGTCTTAAAGATTGAATACAGAGCCAATTATCTTGACAGACATTATATCTGGCCAAGAGAAAGTTCATTGGTTGGATGTTCTTAATGTCTATAAACTGGCGCCAAAACTTTAGATTATTCTTTTTAAGATTCCGCATCTTATTGATATTGAAGGTATCTAGGAAATCTGGTGTATAAGTTATGGGAAATGTAATAAAAAAGGTGTTCTTTAGACTATAATTGTTGTTGATTATATTTTTGAAAATATAAAATATTTGGTTTATACCATGTGAGAAGTGGCTAAATTTCTTATTATATAAGCAATATTCACGGAGTATCCAAAATATTTTGTTAATTCCAAAGGTTTCCTTAAACTGGGTTTCTGAGTTCTCAGAGGAAGTTATATGTATTTCATGTAGTTGTTTCCAGCTAGAGGTGTATATGGATGAAATCCAATGTACTACTATGTTAATAATAACAGATTTGGAATATAATTCTATGTTGGGAAAGCCAATCCCATTAGTGTCAGAGGCTCTAACATGCCATTTATAGGCTATTCTTGGTTTCTTTGGGAACCATAGAAAAGTTAGTAATAGGAAATCTATTTGTTTAAAGAATTTCTTAGGAGGAGGTAAAATCAATGATTGTATGTAAAATAAAATCTTGGGCAAAATAAGCATTTTTATTAATGTAAGTCTGTCTTCCATGTTGAAAAACCTTTTGTTCCCCTTTTTAGTCAATTCACTGATTATAGCTACCAGTTTAGCGAAGTTAAATTTTATAGTCTCATTCCATTTATTCTTAATACTTATTCATACATAATCTATCTTATCGTTTTCCCAGTTGAATGTATTGTATTTTTGCAAATTGCTATTTATTTTCTTATTGATTAAAAGTGTTTTGTTTTATTTTGATTAAATTTGAGCCCTGAGATTTTTCCAAATAGAGTTATGGCATTCATGATATGTTGTAAAGAAGATTTGGTTCCTAGTTATCCATTACACTCTGCACCGGTTTTTGTTCTTTATGTTGTAAAGAGCCTTCTATGTCAATGGATGTTAGAATATCATCAGCAAAAAGCTGTACTTTTGGACAGAATCCCTCATTAACTTGAAATCCTTTGATATTTGGGTTATTTCTAAAGCGAAAAATAATGGGGATAGAGGGCAACCTTTAGTTCCCTTATGAATTTTTACTGGGGATGATGGACATGAACCAATCTTAACAAATGCTTTAGAATTACTATAAATATTTAATATCAGTTTAGTGAAATCTGAAGTAAAGTTAAATTCTTTAAAGTATGACCAACTAAGGGAATCGAACGCCTTATCAGTATCCAGACTAATAATAGCTAATTGTTTCTTGGTTTTGTTTGCAATGTCTATTGGAGATAGTAGCTTAATAATATTGTCGTCTACTTTTCTATGTAAGATAAAGCCATTTTGATCAAAGTGTATTAGATTGGGTAATATATTCTTTAGTCTTCTGGCCAGGATAGACAGGAAAATGTTATAATCAATATTTAACAATGATATGGGTGCACATAGTTGGGGGCCCTTACCTTGTTTTAGAATGGGGGAAATTGTTGAGTACTTCCACGAGGGAGGGAAAATTAAGTCTTGTTTAACCATGGAGAATGTGCTGCTTAATAACTTTATTGTGTGCTCTGGAAGAATTTTATATATTTCTGGGATTATCTCATCAAACCCTGGGGCTTTATTATCCTTCAGATTTTTAACTTGTTCTTTCACTTCTGCTAAGGTTATTTGTTTATTTAGGGCACTATTTTTGTTGTTTTGATAGTTTAGTCTTGATATTTTCTTGTAAAAATGTATCTATTACATCGTCTGAATCTAGTGGTGATTGCATGTCATTGATTGACCGATAATGATTTCTAAAGACTTCTAATATACCTCCTAAATCAGTTGTTCTTTTTACTGTGTTATTATTCTTGTATTTAATTTCATTAATGTGATTTTGTTTATTAATTTGTTTGGATCTGATAGCTAGTTTATGTAAATGTCTGGGGTTTACTGAATAGGACTGTAGTTTAATCTTTCGTAAGCTTATAGCAACCTTATGATTCAATATTTCTAAATATTTGTGGTTTAGCTTAGAAATTTCAGCAAGTACTGCTTTACCATTTGATTTTAAATTTAGTTTCAACTTATCTATTTTGGCTTATAAATCAGAAAGTTCCTTGTCCCATTCCTTCCTCCTTTGAACATACCAAGCTTTAACTCCACTAAAGATGTGAATTTTAATGCATCCCAGAGTATATGATATCTGTTACTTCACCATTATTGTTGTTTTCCATAAATGCATTTATTTCTTTTAAAACCACTCCTTAAAACCTTTTAACTTAGTAACATAGGCTGGGATTCTTTGAAAAATGATCATATCATCTTTTTTCACAGTCAAGCTGAACAAAAATGCATTGTGGTCAGAGAGTGGACATGACTGTACTGCAACATCACTTATTTTAGAGTAAAGAGTGTTAGACACAAAAGTCTTATCAATATTAGTTTGTGTGCCAAATCAGAAAGAATAATGAGTGTATTGAAGCAAATTTTGAACTCTTAAATTATGTATGTTTCTAAAATTCATTGAGGCTATAAAAACTGTTTACCTTTTTAGCTTGTGTCGTTAGTTTAACCTTACTATTTTTAGAGGTGTATTCATCTGATAACAAGCAATTGAAATCTCCCGTCAGAATAATTTCTCCCTTTGCATGTAAAGTAATGAGATCCAAGTATTTCTTCACATTTTTAGTTCCTAGACCAGGAATCTAATATGAGTTTACCGGTGTGAAGCATTTCTTATTAACTTCTAGCACTACTAAGCTTAATATTCCGTCTTTATCTGAAAAGGTGTTTAAAATTTCGGTAGTGTTTAAGTATTATATCATAATATAAGAGTACATCTCCTTTTGGCTCTAAAGCAGGAATCTGTGAGAACTGTAAAAATATTAAATGATGGTTTTTGCAAATCCTTCTCCAGCGAGTGGGTTTCCTGCAAGACGATTATCTGAGCTCTGTGCATTTTAAGGAATTTAATAAAACCAGCTCTTTTGACATTGTTATTTAAGCCATTAATATTTAATGATAAGCATTTATATATCATCATTTGTTAAAGTTATATTTAGGGCATCAATAATACCTTCCAAGTATGACAAATAATTCATGAAGTTATGTATCATGGATGAATCAAAAATCTTTAGAAACAAATTCTGAAACCAATAACTAAGAAAACATACATAAATGGAACCTAAAGTTCCAGGTTTAGTTGATAAATTAACTAAACCTCCCTTTAACACCATCTCACACACCAAAAACATACATAAATAGCTTCTGCTTTAAATGTAGTATATACAAACAGTAAAGCATTTCTGGTAACTCGGCATGTAAAAATCAACTACCAATCATTAGCGGACCGGAGTTCTGCTGTGGCGACCCCTCACCGGGAAAAGCCGAAAGAAACAACAACACACACTTGCTGTAATTAGTGTTCAGTAATAAATCATCCCCTTTCAAGGTAGCACCAACAGATCATAGAGTAGGAACAAAAGCAATGTGCAAATTACTTGAAAGAGGTAGCTTAATGGGTCAATGAGGTATGCAGCCAGTGACATAACTAAAATGTTTAAACAACTTTCTTTATTATTTAAATGAAAGAAAACAGAATATGTGAAACAGCTTACTGTACAAAAGCAGTAACTCTTACAACCTTGCCTAAAGAAACTCAAAAGGAAAACAGAAGTATACAAGATAAAAAGCAAAATATAAGCACAACAGAGCATAGTGACTACAGTGCTCTCCTGTCCAGCTGCCTGTGAATTACTATTCACTGAAAATTTTTCATATGTTTGCATTAAGCCCTTTAGAAAGAAGGATCGCATATTAAAATGAATTATGCATGTTTGCTCCTTATTCTGTCTTTAACATGTCTTCCTCACTTAACAGTACTGTTCTTTATTTCCAAAACACATCTTTTTTAATCCCAAAAGTTTTGAGTGGTGATTCTGTTTAAAATGAAGAGCTACAAGGCTCAAAATATTATTGTTTGTAATGTCACTAATACTTTCTTATTACTCAATTTATAACAGCGTTTGATCGCTCCTGTATAGGGTAAACCACAAATAAAGAACAGTACACAGGTAAGTTATTTAGAACAATTAAAACTATTACTATTAATAAACCTTCGACTTTATAGCACAAAAAAACAGAAAGCACATAACGACAAAGTGAGCAATTTTCACAAGGAAAAGTACTCATAATGGAGCCAGAATTGAATTTCTCTGGCTTGTTTTTTCTTTAACAGTGTACCTGACAATGTATTCTATTTTTTAGGAGTATTGAAATGAAAGAGTCCAAAAAGTTTAAATTGCATACCCAGCAAATGAGAATCAACAGGAGGTGAGAATAACGGGTAAAAATGCTGGTTCGCCCATCCTTGGTGAAACAAAGCAATTGGTTAGGGCTACAGCTCATACTGCACTTCAAGGGTTCTAGCCCTGCAACACAAAAGATAGGGGAGAGACTTAGCATGTCCTCCACAGGGGTATTTGTCTGACAGGAAACACATAGATTAAACTGATGGCACTGCGCTGAGGATACAGCAAGGTCAAAACAAAAATTGGAAACCTCCAAGGAAGCCAACCCACGTAACTCTTTAACCAATTAATTAATGGGTCCATTGCTAGGGAAAAAAAAGAACATGGATACAGCATGGTGTTGAGGAAAAAAATTCACACACACACACACACACACACACACACACACACACACACACACACACACACACATACACACACACAAATATATCTATTAGTGAACTGAAAGATATAGGTAGGAAGTTCTATGAATATGATTTACTAGGACATCATGAATTGGGCAAAGCCATTCAGAAGCCATGATTCAAGTTCATCCCTTCTTTCTCTCTATTTCATATTGTACCAACTGATATTTTTATTACATCCACAGTTGTAAGGTAGTTTCAGAATGGTATGAGAAAAATAAAGTTTTATTGTAGGCACTTTCACAGAGCAATGCATGACTTTGAGGGTACACAAAAGCTAGTCATACCACACACACACACACACACACACACACACACACACACACACACACACACACACACACACACACACA